>NC_089683.1:103352807-103482807 GCF_031753505.1 Anomalospiza imberbis
TTCCTTTTTCAGTGTTCTCAGCCTATAGACTATGGAGGGGTTTAAAGAGGCCATGAAGGGTTAGAGACGGCCTCTGTTTTACATTTGACCTTTTTATCCCTTACTCAGAGCCTCTGGTGCCTTCAGAGGAAGACGGATGAACACAGAGGAGACGCCTTTTGAATGAGGTTTGAAAACATTGTCCAGCACAGCTCTGGTGGCAGGGCAGTGAATGTTGCCTTTTATTGTGGGTTTAAGGTGGCAAACTCATACTTAGATTAACAAAGAACAAGGAAAAAGGAGCGGGTGATGCAACGATCATGGCTGTGGCTTCCCAGCCACGTTAATCCCCCAGCAGCTTGAGCTACCCCTGAAAGGGCTGGGCCTGCCCACCCGTCTGGCCCTGCTGGGAAGGTTTTTGCCCACTTGAAGATCTGCATTTTATCAGAGAACGAGGAGGCTACAACTTTCCCTGACCCTAAAAACGCTCCTCGGTGCTGATGAGTGCATGGAATCACCGCATTCCTCAGAGCGGGACAATGGCAGGGGGGTTCCTGCCCTTGGTGACCACGGAACCACCACGGAACCCGAGCCAAGGACATGTGCAGCAAGGCCAGGAGCAGCAGGGAAGGCATCTCACCTTCCCTTGGGCTGCTGCCAAAATCCCATCCCAGTCCACTTCGCTGTCAGTGTAACATTGATCCCAGCAGTCCACTGGCCTGACTTGAAAAATATTCCTAATAATATCAAGGTAGCTGACAAGGTAATAGAACACTATTCCTGTACTTTCTGCTACAGCTGTGTGAGTGTATTTTTCTGTTCATTTGCCCAAATAAAGCATCAGTGCCTTAATTTCCATTGTTTCAGAAATTAGATCCTCTTGAAGAATAAAAGGATGCTGTGTTTGAGAGGGGCAGCATTTTTAAGAAGACACATAATTAAAGGAAGCCATTAAAGATACATATAAAAATGATTCAGATTTTTATATATGATGACTAACTAACTTATTATTGCTCTTCTTGGTCAGAGATTAATGGGAATTTCTCAAAGGATAGAGAATTATTTAACAAACTTCTGGATATACAGGGCTTGGAATACACTATAATAATATGAATAATAGGAAATGTGGCTGTTTATTCCCTTAACTAATGAACCAATGCTAAATCCAGAGATAGCAAGATGTCAAAAAAACCCAAACCCCAAACTAAAAACAACCCCAACCAATACCTAACAAGCAAGTGGATGTTTTTTACATGAATCTAAACATAAACTTTAGCAAGAAATCCATCCCTTTAAGAGAATCAGGTTCCCATGTGCTCTAACTCAAAGTGGTAGAGGAACACACCAGCATGATCTCAGAAATTACTGAGAAGCACCAAAGACTATAAAGAGAGAGTTTAAAATCAGGGGATGCTGAATATTCAACCACTTCTTGTGAGGGGAAGGAGACAGCAAGGCAGAGAGAACCAATCTCTACTGTCTGCAAGAGCTTCGCATGAAGAAATTGTCTTTAGAGAGGGATGACAACAATGTGCGTGGGCAAAGATTTCTGTGCAAGCAAACCTGACTTCTAAGATCACAAGTAGCAGAGTCACTTGATGGTTCCCTTGATGACGACCCACATGGACAGCTTTCATTTTCCCAACTCTACCAGGTTTTAAGTGACCTCAGCGTTAGTGAATATCACATCCCCTCTGGGCTGGAAGTCTGTGCCAAGAGGGAGTGGCATATCTCTAGGC
The DNA here is from genome assembly GCF_031753505.1 of Anomalospiza imberbis. NCBI lineage: Eukaryota > Metazoa > Chordata > Aves > Passeriformes > Viduidae > Anomalospiza > Anomalospiza imberbis. The sequence continues at coordinate 103,354,526 of NC_089683.1, forward strand.
TGACATTGGCACTAAGAGGAGGGAGCAGGTAACACTTTAGGAGAGAAGGAAGTGGAAGGCAAACTAGTTTCTCAGGCAGCTCAAAAGAGTGTTTGGCTGTTTTCACAACAGATTTGACAAGTGTTTTCTGCAGTAACTGCTCAGAGCAACAAAGTGTAGTGATTCCTGTGCCCAGGTGAAGCAGCAATAGTTCCCTCTCTCTGGCTGAAACAAATAAACACAAACCAGCTATTTTCCAAAGCAGATCCTGACCAAACCAGGTAGCAGTGAGCCTTCTGCAGCCTGACACCCAATTATTTTAATATCACTACATCTTCCCCCCTCTAAGGGCTCATTGGGTTTTTTCCCTTTAACTTTCTGAAGGTCTGAAGGCACACAAAGAATTGAATAACCTTTTCTCTGCATACCTGGCTACAGCCACATCACTGAGGGGGGTCCTTTCGACATTTTAAAGGACCTGAAGTGTGTGACAACATGGCACTGCAGTCAAGAATCTTGCCGGGAAACAGAATAAGAAGATTTATTTTATTTTTAATATTTGAAAGATTTCAAAAAGCATTCAACTGGATTTCTCACTAAGAGGATGAGTGAAGAGAATCCTTTGTAACTAAGCTGGGAGGCCCAAGTCTTTTATCCATTGTTACACAGTTTTTCCCCAGGGCAGAGTTAGGAAGGCCTGCAAGCCCCAGCAGCTTAACAAGGCGAGTACACTGGGTGGGCTTTTCTGCCATTGCCTAAGCTTCTCCAGAGGAAGGAGCCGCTGGAGATGAGCGGGTCCTTGCTCATCCCAGGCCCCGCCAGGTGTTATTTGGGAAGATCCTAGTGGCAGCGGTGCTCTGCCAGCAGTGACTCTGCCCGGCCTGCCTGCAATACACACACACTCCCTCAGTGCCCAGACACCTCTGCCTCCTCAATAAACCAGGAGCAAAACCATTCCACACAAGATTAACAGCGAGCTGGCACTTGGATTAATCGTTGTGCATCGGACTTTGCAAGCAGACTCTTCCTGTCAGCTTTTTTAAACCCTCACGCACAACTGGCTGGTCAGAGATACCTTATCTTTTCCAGGATAGGCTGTGCAACAGGAGGAAACCAGTGTAACTGTGCTGCTGACACCTTTCTTTTCTTCTCTGTTGTACTTTTAACATCTGTGTGTGAAATCCCTTCAGCCCTGATGCAAATGGACCGGTGGGTTTTGATCACATGGACTGGGATAGTCCCCGAGTTTGGTTTACAGCAGGGATGGACCTACCCATCTTCCCCAGGGGTGTTTGGGTTTGGCTGAAAGTGAGAACTTCCCTGAATGATTCCCAACAATGTCAAAAGGAGCTCAGGGCCTGAAGTGGGACACCCAGGACACATTTTTACCCCCAGCCCCACAAACTCTTGTTCTAGGCCTTGTCCAGCTTATTACAAAGCCCTAAATATGCAAGACCCCTGTCGGCTGTATTTTGCTTGGCAGTGTTTCACAGCCCTGCCAGTCTCTGAGAGAGGTAAAGGAATGAGGAGCAGCAGAAGGTTGAGGATTGCCCTGTCCATTTGTGCTTCAACCGAAGCCTCAGAGTTCACCATTCAAAGGTGCTCTCAAATTAAAGGTGAAATAAAAGATTACTTCTAAGTAATTAAGCCCCTCTTTCCTGACTTGCTATGAAATTTGTGGGACACTAACACAGCAGAAATGTTGAGGGCAAATGTCTTATGTACAAGTTCAGAAACAGAAAACTACACTGTTTGTAAATAACAACGGCAGTATTTGTTTCCTTGATCCCACTGAAATTAATGGTCTGTAGTTTAGGTATGTGTCAGTGCCATAAAGCAGGATATTCCTGGGAAATGGGTGCTCCATGTGTCAGTGATGGAGTTATGGAGTGGCAGTGGCCATTTCATGGTCAAAGTTACAGAAGGGGTTTGCCTTTATGCCCAACTCTCCTGTTTATACTCCAACAAAAAGCTGAAAAAATTCCTAAGTCAGACTTGGAGCCATTGTTGAAATTTTTTTATACATTGGAAAGGGATTTGGCCAGAGACTTTCAAATTATGGCACTCCTGAAAAAACACAGCTCACAAGCACAGATTGTGCTCTCCCTGGTTTTCTCACTCAGGGGTGAACCTGGGTATGAACAAAATTGTTTGACAAAATTATTGCCCCTCCCAAGCCTCTTCTCCACTAAAGCCCAGCTCTCCTTCTCCAGCCCCACCTTTCCCATGGAGATGCTGGAACAACCCAAGAAAAAAGCATCTCATGTGCTATATTTTAATGTTTATGCTATGGCTTTTTGTATAATAGGAATAATCGCTATTGCTTTGTAGTACACTTACAACAAATAGCTTCTGAGATTGCTCAAACACTTTAGCTCCACTTCAGCTCTTAATCAAACTCAGCAGCTGTTTATTGCAATTACACCATAAAGCCATAGACATTATCCCTTAACTAACTGTCTTATTAATATAGGTAGTTACACAGCTACTTCATAGTTAGTCTTAAATAACTGCTTTTAATTATTTTATTAACATAAATACCCATCTCAATAAATTTAAATTAAATGCATATGTGAGAAAACGCAATTTAAAGCATTGCACAGAATTGCATCTGTTTACTAATGTTTAAATTGATGTCATTGTGTAATTCAATTAAAGTGGAACTTTAATTTATTTCAATTTTTGATGGCCATGAAACACCTACAACACCAGAACTTCCTAAACATTGAAATGGGCAATCTCTCCTCTTCTTGTGCCGCTGTATTTTCTTGGCAATATTAGTTTGCTGCCAGGCAAATGAGATTTCTCTTTACCCACAAAACTTACAATTTAATATCCCCATTTAATTTTGTTTTCTTCCCATTCCCAAAGCAACAGATGACTGGATTGCATTTTGCCTTTTGGTTCAGTTGTGCAACTCTTCTTTCAGTGGAGAACAGGATTTTCCTTTCCTGTGCAATGCTGGATCCTCCATGACTTATGCCATTTGTTCTGCTGGGATCAAGCTCTTTGCCTTCAGCTAAAGGGAAGGCAGATGTTGCCTGACCTGGCCTGAAATCCCCTTTTTCTTCCTCACGGTGGGGCTGGTTTATTGTTCAGGGGGCTCATCCTACCCCAAAATCCTGCACTGCAGAGGAGGCAACACTTGCACAGCAGCTTTCATTTCCCAGTGCCACCATGGAATGTGTCTCTGGAAAGGGACCCCAGCCCAGATTAGTGCATTCATGTCCCAAAAGGCTCTGCCCAGCACACTGGCCTATTCATATTCTCTTTCGGGGATGAAACAAAAATCTCTGCTCCTTACTCTGGTTTAGGTGCCTCCCCTGAAGGATAAAGAGGAAAATACTTGCTGGAGAGCAAGGATAAAAAGGAAAGGGACTCCCTTCACCCCTCAGAGAGAAGAGATGGTGTTAGGGAGCAATGATGTTTGGGAGAAATTAAAAGTGGAAAGTGTAAGGCAAGAATGGGGGGAAAATGAGGCTGGAAAACATAAAGATGCCAAAGGAGGGGAGAAGGTCTCACATACTTTCCTGCCAGCTCAAAATTTTTAATTCTGTAGCTGGTGTAGGGACCTGACAATGTGAACTGCTACCTCCCAAAAGACAGCAAACCCCTCAAAAGTAACTGGGATGTATTGAGAAAAAGCATTGAAGTCAGGAAAATGTAAAGCAAAATTTCAGAGGGTCTTGATTGAGATCTCAGCAGCTTTATAGCCTTCTAAACCGTGGAAACCAAGGCATATTTGGCTTTTGGATCTCAGTCAATGCCAAAGATTTTACAGGAGAGCAATGAAGGGAAGAATTTGGTGCAATAATGGTGACTATTGCTAAGTAGCCAAGTCCATGCCATCCTCTGGCTGCTCATCAGAGGACACAATCTCCCTTCAGGGAATCATTAAAGAATTTCAAATCAGGTTTCAATGCATTTCCATGCAGGTACACTCTTTGTCAGGAGGAAGGTGCCTCAGTGACACCAAGCCTATGGAAAAGGGAAATGTGGCTGGGAGAGCAAAGCTGAAAACAGTAATTTATTGATTTTAATACTTCTATCCAAATGCACCAGGTAACATGAAGGAATAATTACAGGCTCCATCAGAGAGGGGTTGTGATCTGGCAGACACACTAAGCTCCCCAGGAGACGAGCTCTTAAAACTTTACAGACTCCGCTGGGCACAGACAGGTGACTCAGTACAAAGGGTTTTTACAGAAAAATGTAGAAACTAGAGTGAAAGCAGACATGTTTAAACTTCAGGTAACTGAGAGTGATCAGGGGTTGGATAATTGAAGTTCCAATGTATATTTGCCTACATTGTCGCTCACCTTTGAGCCCTACCTAGGCATCTTGACATTTATGTAGTCTGAAATCCTGAAAGCTCTGAGTTTAGACAACTAAATTGTTGCTTGTCAATTTAGCCTTGACTGAAAGACAGGTGTTTTGTTTCAGAGTAACACTCCTTTCAGACTCCTCTATTCCCAAGCTCACATTACTGAGCTAAGGAACTATCAAAAATGAAACAACTTATAAGCAGGCAAAGACATTTACATACCTTGAACAAAGGGATTCTTTGGGCAAAATAGGGATTTTTAATTATTGCTTGTTTTTTGTCATGTGGGATTCTCATCTCTGGCTCTCTGGTGGGAGCTGGAGGAGCTTGGAGACTTTGAAGGTTCCTACATTTTTGGTACTGCTATGCAGTTTTACAAGCCGAATGTAAAATGCTGTCTGAACACAAATCCAGCTGAGAATCCAATCCAGAATTCTCCAAAAATGCAATTTTGGAAGCAGGCATGCAACACACACAGCAGTCCAGTGGCAACAGGGTGAGCAAGGGGTACCTGTTAGGCTCATCCTAACTTTAACTCAAAGTGGGTCATTACTGCCAGGCCTTCATTATCATCTCTAATACTTCAGGCTTCTTGGCATTGTGGCAGGGCTTGGGCCTCAATCCCTTTATTTATGCCATTCAATGTGCTGAAGGCAACAGAAGACAGGCTTAATCACAGTGACCTGCCAATAACCTCAACTGTGACCTGGAGGGATCCCCAGTTTTGGCATAGGTTAAGGGTCTCATCTCATTTAGAACCTTAAGCTGGATTTGAACTGTAGCCCCAGAAGTAAAAAAGCCAGCATTTTTATCTGGGAAGCCACATGGCTCTGGCTTCCTGATTGGTACTTGTGACATCCCAGTCTTGGCAAACCAGGGACATATTAACTGTGTGCTCTATTTTCTGCCCTTAATTATGGCCAGCCAGTCTGAGGAGTTTTCTTTCCTTTCCTTTTTTTTTTTTTTTAAGGATTTGAGTGACAAAGTGACTATGCATATCATTCCACATTTGAACTGTAAGACTTCAGTATTTCTACCTCTAGTGTGTAATTGGATCAGCTGCCAGTTACAGAAAGGAGCTGGGTGAGTATTAAGTGTGTGGAAAATGAAGAAGAGTCCAAGTGTGAAGGGGAGGAATAATTTGACAAAGCCTGCAGTGAGCTGTACGTGGTTTTCACGTTCCAAAATGGAGTAGGTTTTGAAGCGCATGAGAAAAAACTGGCTTTGATTTATTAGCTTTGGTTCACAGAATGCCAGCCACAATCTTGGAGCAACTCAAGACATATGGAAAACCACAGTCCCTGCCCCAAGGAACTCACAATACCCTCATTATCATACTGAGGATGGACCAGTGCCAGCCTGAAAAACACTCTGCTTTTCTCTGGGTCATGAACAACCTTGTCAGGCTGGGCACAAAGATGCTGCTGCCAGGGCTGGGGCTTGGTGTGCCCATGGCGTGGTGGCCCTAAGACCATCACACCCAGTGCTTTTTTGTGGGTCCCCACTGTAACATTGCCTCACTTGAATCTGGAGTCTCTCAAAGAAATTAAGATGATGTACATACGAAACAGTCTAGAACCAACCACAACAATCCATGGTAAATCTCATCCCTCTAAAAAGGCAAAAAATAGGTGAAGACTGTGCTGTCAGAAAGTGACAGTTTTTCTGTCAGGACAAGAAAGCTGAGTTCCAACACTAAGCACAGGTAAGGCAGGATCACACAGACAGAAACAGATCTTTAACCAGCAAGTGTTCAACCATTTATATCTTTAGGAAGTGCAAGCAAAATCCCGTCAGGTAAGAACTGGGAGTCTGTAGGTTCCTGCTCAAACTCTCCTGGTGGGACCCAGAACATCCTTCACTTTGCATTCAAAGATGAACTCAAGACAACAATCTAATCATGAAGTGGCCAATTGAGAGGATTAGGAGAGAGATCTGTTGCCTGAGATCAAGGAGAAGGTCACAACATCCAGAGCAGCTCATAAAGAAGCAGAAGAAATGGCAGTCACCTGGAAATTCCCAGACAGTTGTCCCTCAGCTCCAGAAATGCTCCATAAAATCCAGCATGCTGATCTGTAAGGAGTAAACAAGAAAAAATTATTAGTGATGGAAACAAGAATTACAGACATGCCAGGTGACTGCCCAGTGCTGCCCAAAAGGTGGAGAAACCAAAAACCAATTGAGGTTTGCTACCTCCCAACTCTAGGGGGCTACACCTGGTGGTTTGCTGCCCTTAGGACCACACTGATATCCTGGGATTTGGAAATTCCTCTGCTCTGCCTTCAGCAGCAGCCACTAATTGAGAGGAGCAATGTCCTAAAGGGCTCCAGGGTTATGGCCATAGAGTCACATCCTTTCTGATATAAAAGCCCTGCAGACAAGTTGATCAGGCAAAAACACAACAAAAAAAAAATCTCAAAATCATTTCTCTCTGACTCTCCAAGGGGGTTAGGGCGTTAAGACAGAATGCCCTACCTCAAAGGAAGTCAAGATTGGATCAGAACATCTCAGAGAGATAGAGAAGGAGAGATGGCAAGAGGCAGCAGTGTAAAGGTTTTATCAGCATGAGCCGGGGATGACCACATTACTCATAGGTCACTGTGCTTTCCAGCTGACTAGCAACAGATGAAATAAGGAAAACAACGGCCTCCGGATTTCCAGGTAGCAGCTGCAGCCAAGGCTGCCTTTTCAGCTGCCCTTTTAGCATGGAATATGCAGGCACTGCTCAGAAACTGCCTGACTTCCCATGCAAAAGGCAACTGTGAGGGCCCACTGTCAAGGAGAACACCAAGGTAACATTTGTGTTATTAGAGGGAGGAAGCCTTCAAGTGCAAGGCACCTGGTTTTCCCTACAGCTTGCATACTTCCAGTATTTCCTAAGACTGAACTAGAAGTACATCAGAGATCCTTGTGGATCTCTAGCAGGAAGGCATCAGGGATGGGTGCATTTCTTATCCTGATGTCAATTCACAACTGCTACACCAGAGAACAGGTGCAGTTCTTCATGTCCCACAGTAGCAGCCACAACACAGACTTTGTTACCTAACAAAGATGTTAGGCATCAAATAAATCAAATAAAGATCCTTTATTTATACCAAAGCAATGCCATTCTGTCAGGCTCTGCACAGAGACCTTGTCACAGACCGCTCACATTCATGGAAGGTGCCATCTAATGAGATACACACCCCGAGATCCCGACAGCTGAGGGGAAAATCACATTGCCATTCCTGACACTTCTCAAATTAGCAAGAGCTTATAACCATAAGGATTTGTGGGATCCCTATCCTGCCAGGGCTGGATGCACATGGGGTAAGGTAATGTCCTCCTGCTCCCTGCTGAATTCTCTTACCCCGCACTGTGTTGCTGTTTCCTGTGCTCAGAGATCTCCTACTTGTGTTTGAACTCTCTGAATATTTCTCTTCAGCTCCACACAAGGAGCCAGAGGCCTTGGTAACCTTCTACCCCAGCAGTTCTTTTCCTACAGTCAGGAAATTAGCTCTCATTTTTGTTTGCCTTTTTTTTTTTTTTTTTTTCCTTTTAATTGAAAAGAACTAGGGGAATTCCCCCTTCCTGTGCCTGGTTTCATGCAGGGCTCTGTTGGCAGTGGTTGGTGACAGCAGAAGAAAAACCTAAGCCATGCCACTCACAAACAACGGTGCCACAGTTTGTGTAGGGTTTTATGTCAATATTTTGATAATTTCAGCTATTCCACATTCTTACTGGTATTGAGATATCTAGAAAACAATGTGCGCTTCAAGTAATTCAGTAAGCATCATGATAGGCCTGTGTAAACACTTCTTCCCATAAAAACTCAAATCAGGTAAAACTCTGAGGCTTGGTTTTCAGCTGATATAAACCCTTGAAGATAATGCAATTACTGGTATGACAGTTTTCACTCTGAAATGTCCTGGCCCCTCTGTCTCCTCCACATGAGCAGAGGGAACAGGTACCAGCAGGGGATGGTTTCACGTCTCTGCCTCCCTGGTGTTAGTTCGTACCAGGAGCTGCTTTTCACCCCAGTAAGATTTCTTTTTATTTCATTCAAGAAATTGTCTTTTTTTTTTTTTAATGTAATCAACAAGAGAACTTCTCTTTATTTTGTCCAGCTTTCAAAGAGGAGCCTGATTTATATTTTTAGCTAAAAATCCCCCAAAGTCATGAGAGGATGTGGTGGGAAAAGGATTAGAAAGGAAAGTAAGTGGCATCTCAAATACATTTTACCAGGATATAAGAAGAAGATAAATATGAGACAGACAAACAAGAAAGTTTAAGAAAGAACGGGGAAAACACATGAAAGGTGTAGTAATAATGGAACCCCATCAGTAGCAACAACTTGAGGCAAAAAGAGGACTGATGGATGGCTGGGCTAGCATGAGTGAGAAAGGGTAAAACAAACCTTTTCAAAGCATGGAAAAAGAAAACCAAATTACATTAAAAAAATAGTGAGAGAAAAAAAGACAAATAAAACAGACAGGGAGGATTTCTAAGAGCACAAAAGCAGAGGTCAATGCCCTATGGTCATTTCCTAAGAAAGGAGGAAGCAGAAGTGAAGGAAAATACCTAAATATAAAAGACTCCTTATAAACAAAGGGCACATTGACTGCTAGCCCATTATTTTTTTGAAGGTTTGCTATCAGCATATCTCCAACAATAAATGCCTTCACATGATGCCAGCTCTCTGCAGGCACAACTGCCGCAAATCAGTTCTGCCAGGCCACAGACAAAGTGACAAGGAATCACTTCCCTCATTCCATGTGGCACAGCCCTGGTCCATGCATATGCTGAGGATAAATCCTCAGGAAAGGAGCACAGGTCAGGCAGCACCAGTGTCCAGAGGAGGAGAACACAAATGGGGAACTAAATTGGCAGCCTGGAGCTTCATTCCAACAATGATTACAAAGGTACATCTCTGACCAAGGCTCCTCATTCCACGTCCTGCTCCATTTGCTCCTTTTTGTGCCTTGGGCACTGGTTTGTCTAGGCAGAAAAAATACTTCTAGATTGCTCTTGCCACACCCACCAAAACTGAAAATTGCCAAAAGCGTCCTCTGAATGGCAATGGCATCCACAAAAAGACTGGAATGACACAAACATGTTCAGGAGCTGTTTGGTGACTGCTGAACCCAGGCTGGTGCCCCATCATGACAGTAATCTCGTGTCATTCATTAAACCTCCTAAGCTCAAACTAATGTCCCAAACTGCCTTCTGAGTGCCCTGGAACACAGCTCCAAGCTCAGCTTTCCATGGAGAGAGGAGTACCTGAGCCATCCCACTGACCTGAAGAGCCATTATAGGGAGGTGCAGGCCTAGTGCTGGGCAGGGATGGGGCTCCATGGAAGAATGGTGGATGGAAAGGCTCCATTTTAAAAGTAAAGATGTATGGATGACCCTCAGAATTTGTGCAGAAGCTTGATGGGGTTAAAAGTTGTGCCTGCTGACATGTTTCCAAAGCAACCCCCAGGCATTATCCTGCACGTGGGCAGATGCTGTTCTCCCTCCCATCCCATCAGTGGGGCTCTATGATTAACACAGATAGTTTCAAAGGCAATATTCTGCCTATTGATCAGAGCCCCATTCTGGGAGGGAGATATTCAGACTGACACTGAAAGCTGAATCTGCAATGTGTATGTGCACATTGACTTGCAACAAAAGAAACAGATAGCCCTCTGTTTATCAGTAAAATCCAGTTAGATCCTGTGGTATCACCAAAAGACAACAGTCTGGCCCCAAAGCCTCAGTTCCACAAACTCCCACATTGTACTGCCACAAAGAGGAGGATGAGCAGATCGTGTCCAGGTCCTGCAGCCTTTACTCAGGATTGTCATGGAAGTATTGCCTTAACTCACCACAGCATCTTCACTATGAGTACTTCTGTCCATACCATCTTTGCCAAAATAAACACTGCTTTGATTTGGGGGGTTTGGTTTGTTTGTTTTGTGGCTGGGATGGGGAAAAAATGCAGGTTAATTTTTTTAATAGCAAAAAATATGGATAGAAATCCACTTTTTTTTTTTTTTTTTTTTTTTTTTTCTGGAACAGACAGCTAAAAAACACAGAACAGCATTTTTCTGTCCCCCCACACCCCTGCTCTGTACACTGCCCCTGCCTTAAGATTAACTGTTGGTCTGTGCTACCCTTGAGACCAGACATTCTTTGGATTTGGCTATTATATCAAGGTGCATTTGTGCTTCTAAATGGGCAGCTGTACTGTAAATGGAGCACAAAAGAGCAAAATTCAGCCTGCTCCAGCTTGGGTCCAAAGCCCAGCGTGTCTGTGATGCTGTAGCCTTTTGTTTCAAATGCAGATAGATAAACTACAGCCATTTTTCCATGATGGTTATAATGCAGAATATGAAAAACTCTTGGGATGGTTTAAGCTGCAGGGTATTCTCCCAGAGTTCTGTCCAAAAATAATCTAGTAAAAATGTGGACAGAGAACCATCGACCTCTGCTTTCCCCCGAACATATGCAGCTCTGATCAGTCTGGTATTTCAAGAAAAACAAGGTCCTGAACCCTAATCCTCAGACACATAACAAAGCGCACTTCACAGCTGTGATGCACAGCTACTATCAGCTCCGAGGCCTGAGTGGGTCCCAAGACAATGCCTCCTTTATCACCCAGAGGACAAATATCTAGACAGCAATATTTTCTGCTTGAATGCTTCAAGCATCTCTCGCAACTCCTGACTGAAAGAGAAAACTGAGCTGAGAGTGTTTGCTGAGTGATTATTTTAATTTACTACTTGATGTAAATCTAAATGAACTGACATCCAGCTTGAGATGGACAGAAAACAATCATTGTGAAAAAAGAAAGAAGGCTAATATTACAATATCATTTGAGTAGCACAGGTTTAGGCAACTTTAGCAGTGGCAATGTAATAGATAGTGAGGCACGGTTTGCATTTTCTTTTCTTCACTCAATTACCATAATAAGTTCTGTAATTTTAGGGCTGTTTATTTATCAGGCGACGATAACAAAGACACTCAGAACACGGTGTCTGAATGCAATAGTACAAAGCAGCCCAGTGATGGCCCCTGCATGCAGAGGGATTGCTGATTCCCACACACCTGATTATCCCTGTGTACCTGTGCTCACAACTAGCAATATCCCCCTTTTTGCTAATTGCCAAAATGGCACACGCTCAGCCCCTGGTTTCAGGCAGAGTGAGGGAAAGGGGCAAAAAAGGAAGAAAACTTCCTGGTGAAGTTCTCCACTGCTTTAAAAACCTGTCAAGTCACTCTGCTGAGCTTTCTGGTACAAACAATAGATTTGGGACCTGGCCTGCCTGCACCAGGGAATCTGTCACTGCTGCTCTCTGATCTGGGCTTCCAGCGTTTGATGGCTGCGTGGTGTCACAGAACAGCTGGAGAAGAGGCGCCCCGGCTGCGCCGGAGACGGAGAGAAAAAACAACAAACAAAAAGCAAAAGCAGAGGTTTCTTTGTGAGGCAGACACACGGTTCTGGGCTCTGCCAGAGCCAGACGTGTCACCTGCGGCGTGGCCTGTGGTGCCCTGCACTGAGAGGAACAGGCACTGCTGTCCTAGCATCTGTGCCCAAAGGAGTGCCAGGGAGAAGATGCAACACAACCCCACGGAGAAAGTCTAGCAACAGCTCCCTCCCAGGGGGTTCACCATCTCCTGCAGCTCCTCACAGCATTTTCCCAGTGGAGATCACCTACATGGGCCCCTCCAGTGGCACCACCAGTGTGGGTGAGAGGGTGAGAGGCACCACAAACCCACCACTCGGTGCCTCTCTCAGCACATCAAAGGCCGTGTTGTGCTCCCAAGAATGACTGAATGGCAACTCTTTATTACACTCTGAGATGCCCGTGTCAGTTTTTGGGGGATTGCCTAATTTATTGCCCATTGCCTTAGAAGTATGAACCTAATTTGAAACCAAACTCACAGAGTAATGTCCATTTTGCATATACCAAGGATCGACGGAAAATCCTACGACGGAATAAAAATAAAGGTAGTTGAAGGAAAATGGAACTCTGGGTTTCTGAGAATGCCACTCAACAGCCTGGAGGTTTTGGAAGAATACCAGGCCTTCCTGTTCAATGCCTAGAACCACTCCTTTAAAGAAATCTCTGCAGTTCCTTCTTAAATTCTACAGGAGGCTCAAAAGCACGTCGGAAATATTTTTACTCCGTACCATAAGATGTTTTTCATCAGAGTAACATGCCTCTTAACCCATAGCCATATATTCAATTAAATTGCATGGGCATATGTGTGTTTATTTACATAATGTGTAAATGTATAGCTGGGTATATATAAACAAAAGGCTTTGCTAACAGGGAGGAACACACATGGCGGTGTAATTTGTGTATACGCACACTGTGCGACTGCAGCCGCTCACGTCAACACCATCCATCACCTGTATTCACCAAAAACCCGGCAGCTCTGCTCCACACGCTGCCTACAAGTCCACCACCATGGTAATCTCCTTCCTCAATTAATTAAGGACAATTTAAATATTTTAAGTGAATTGCATTAACATGACAAAACAGTAACATTTAAATTGTGGAGCTGGGAGGAGGAGAAAACCTTGTGACAAAATCCCTCTTTCAGCACAGTTGCAGAGAAGGATCTTACAAATTGACAGTGTACATTATGCACAGCCTAACTGTGGACATTTTCTGTCAAGCACTTAAACAGAAAGACACAACAATGGCTCCAGTGTGAAAAAGGAATTATCTGTGGTGGACTGGTCCTCACTAAGGGCAAGCTTGACAAGTCCAAGCAGGCACCTGGAGCAGCATTTAAAATAACCCTGCCACACCAAAGAGGCTCATCATGAAGCCCTGTCTAAATTACCGTGGGTTTGCACAGAACCTCCATTAACTGCCCTTATGGAAAAACACTATTAGTCTACTGAAAAGAGTATTTTTTAAGTGCCCCTGTCAAATATTGCTTCAGTAACAGGACTACAAATAAATTGTATGCAACGTCACAGATGGAAATTAATTATTTTTGTTAGTTCTGTGGGGCTTCTTACAACAGATCTGAAATTTCACATTCAGGACTCAGCAGCAAAATAATGTTTTTACTTCTAGGGACAAAATTCTGCAAGGAAAGTTTTTGAGAAACCCAGCTTGTATTTATATCCTCCCCGTGCAGCCACTACGGATCTCGCACTCCTTCCACCGATGAAGTGACTGATTAACATATCCTGTTACTGGGATTTGCAAATTAAAGGCTGGATCCTGCCACACATACGTGAGTCAGCCATAATCACATGAGCAGCCCCCAGCAGGAGCAGGGATCAGGCCCTTCCAAAAGGAGCAGAGCTGCATGAGCCCCTCCATGTGCCTTGACAAAGAGGAGGTGCCAATGCAGACCGATGATGCAGGTACATCCGAACTCGGGTTACTCATGCCACCGATCTGGGAGGGTTTGGCACTTCCAGGAATACAAGCAGGTTATGGTGAGGACCAAGACCTGTTCACAGAAGAACCTGAAAGTCCTCAGAGCTCCTGCTTCTCTTTCTCCACCAACCTCCATTGTGCCCAGCGTGTGACGTAATGTTGTAGAAATTATGGTGACGTCACAAAGCACGAGCTGAAATTTCCTGAAAACCCAAATTCTGGCTGAAACTCCTCAAGGCAGTTTTCCTGCCAAAGAGAAGTGGACGACCAAGTGCCCCACCCCTGAGAGAAGAGGGATTCCTTACTCAGGAAAAAAACATCCAGGGTGCCAACATTTCACTGTGAAGACCACACTGCATTTCCTGTTGGCAATTCTTAGCTGTAATTATGGAAACTATTGCAATTAGGTTATTCTAATTATGAAAATCTATTTCCTTTTAAAGATTTCAGAGCAACCTTTTTTTTTTTTAAATGAAAAAGAACACATAAAAACACTGAAATCCTTTGAATTCCTTCTCATGCCACAGAATCTGAGCACAATTTATCTAGATAAGTTTTAATTATAGCCTTTCCAGAAAGACAGTACTCTGTATAAATACAAAGAAATATAATTGATAAATGTAGTCAGATGGTACCAGGTTGTTTAAATAGACCATTAAGCTCAAAATGTCTAAAGTTAAATTAGATTGTATTCTCTTTCACCTAGGGCTTTTGTAAGGCACAACTGGCATGTATAGTCTTGTCCACATTAATTTTTACTGCCACGGTCAAAAAGCAGCGTAAGTCTGCAGCTTGTGTAGAATTTTCTGTCTTTATTTGACGTGATCATAGTGGATGAATTAACTCCCTTGGTACAGAGAGTGAAAGAAGGTTAGTTGAGGGAAATAAGGAATTTTCAGAGGAAAGAAAAAGTTTGAGGGAAACATATGGTTTAAAGGCTCTAGCCTATTTCAGATCAAGCTGAGAGAGTTGAGATCTGTTGGTTCAGAGATCCAGTTCACTGCACATTCCTACTGTGTCTGCCTACTAATTGCATCCCATGTTTGTCAATCAAATATTTGCAATTAACAAAAATATTCCCTTAAGAGACATATAACAGAGGCTGCTAAGGATCCATTGCTTTGCTATTAGACTTGGCTCAAAAAAAAAAAAAAAAGTCTTTAAAAATATTCTGCTGATGATGACACTGCCAGACATTTCCAGTCAAAACATTAACAAGCAGAATAGGTGGCATGGGGGTTTTTCAAAGAGATTTTTTTCAAAGAAGAAAAACTTTGATCTTAGTGTTTCTGACCCATCCTCCACCTCTGATTCTTCAATCTACAAGTACATATAGTGGTTTAATTTCACTCAGTGCATAACTTGCCTAAGGAGAAACGTTGATCTAGATTTTTTTTTTATTTAACTCCAATTTAACTGATGCTCTAATGCTGCCCTATCAGTGCATAATGCACACTCACATGAGGTTTCTAAGCAGAAACTGAATAAAGCAGACTGGAATAATAAGAAATGCACAAGGTTCAGAGGAAATATTAATTTGTAAATAGGTAGAAACGCCAGTAATTTGTTGGGAATTGAAGACCTTCTGCATAAAACAGTGAAGCTTAGCAGCTGTGCACTGCTGTTTTATAAATCAATATTACATCTGAAGGAGGTGTTTGAATGCCTGTATCATTGTGGTTTGAGTCAAACAAAGTTCTCTGATAAGAAATGATCAAACAAAACAAACAAAATCCCTTCCCCTGTCTTGCCGGATAAATTCCAAACATAATTCCACAAGAGGGATAGAACATTGAAATCATCCACTTTTTTATAATTGCCTAAACCCCTCAGTCACAGAAAGATGATTGGATTGGTGATGGACTATTGTATTCTCAAAGACATGGCTCATGCCAATGGAGAGCTCCTGCGGAATGATAACGGCGCCAGCATTTTCCCTGTGACCTGTGGTGGGCTGCAAAGCCCACCCCAGCCAAAATGCCATGCTCCAGAGGGAGCATCACTGGGACTGGGGGCTCCAGCCTCCCCTTCCACCTCCACAACTAATTCCTTCAGTGCCATGAGCAACCTCTTATCCTCACTGCTGCACTTGCTGCTGCTAAATACAGAGTATAATGCACAGCCGGCGAGAGAGAAGAGCTCACGCTTTGGCCAAGCCTAGCCAAGGAAAAATGTGCCAGCGCAGCCCGGCAGGTACAGCTTGATTTGCAGATTTGCCTCGTGTCAACACAGCCTGCACCTGCAAACAGACCCTTTTTCTTGCCATCTTCCAATTCTCCCACAGAAAATGAAGCAGAATCCCAGCAATGTTAATGATTTTTCCAATCAGGTGTGATCTAAAATGCTGTGTGCCCCCATGACTGACATTGCTTCTTTTCCTCAAAGGCTGTAAGTAATCATGAAATGTTCTGAAGGCACAAAGGAGCTGCCTCCCCTTGCCTTGTTTTTATCTTTATAAACCATTTCCTTAATTTAGGCTGTGGCTTAAAAAAACCTCAGCATCACAAAGCTATGTCTTTGGGGCTGTAAGACTTGAAGAGAATGGGCAAAGAGACAGCATTTCTCAAAACCCACCAAGCCCAGTTTCGGGAGCCTTAGGAAAGAGAGGGAGTTGGGAGAGCGGTGTCTGCAAAGCAATATCCTGGGAGACATCTGCTGGCCACGCCGAGCTCCGATCCCCCACTGCCGGCACTGAGATTGGGGCTCGGGACTTCGGGAGTCAAGGGGCAGCTTGGTGGTCACACAAATCATAACTACACAGGAAACAAGGATCAACCAACAGCCCTGCCTTTGGGCTCCATAGAGGATTTAGCAACATCCTTATTGTCTGACCGATTGCGAAAGGAAGCAAATCCACCCCTGCGACTGCAGGGAAGCGGAGAGGAGGGACAGCTGAGCAGCAGCCCACACCAAGCCCGTGGGCACCGCTCCAGCCCAATGACCAGGGACACTTCCCTGCCACTGCTGGATAAACACACTCCAAACCTGGCACTGGCATCCCCCAGCTGCCTCTGTGCCCTTCGCGAGGCTCCAGGCAGATAAAGCAGGACACAAAGCTGGGTGGCACAGGGAGCACCAGGGACAAGGCAGAGCCTGGCCAGCCTTCACATGGCTGCTGCCGGGGGGATTTTTAATCACAGGCTTGCATCGAAAAGCCCCGTTTGTAAACACCCAGCTATCCTTTTGCAGGGGCTTGTCAGATTACAGAATTTTATCATCAAGTTTGAGGTGGGAAAAGAAGAGGAGGAGATGGAGGAGGAGGGTATTTTTGTTCCTGTCCTTCATTTCCTGATAAGGAGACACTTTTGATCCAGGAGGGTTTTTTCTTTCTTCCTTTTTTTTTTTTTTTTTTTTTTTTTTTTTTGTTTTGTTTTGTTTTGTTTTTAATTTGGTGCATAAATTCGTTTCACAAGATGCAGGTGTTTGAAAATTTAAGAAGTTCTGTGGTTTTGTATTCCTGGGCTCATTGATGAGAAAGCTTACGCGTGATGACATGGTGAGCTGAAGCAATGATTAAAAGGCTATTGCATATGCTCTTCCCAGCTGAGTTGTTGTTCTCCTTGTTTTTAGAGCACACAGAAAGTGTCTGCACCAGCTGCTAATAAGCTCTTTTGCAACTCTAACATCATGATCTGATCACCCCAGAAGTGCAGAGTGGGAGCTGAAGAACTTGGTCTCAGCAATTTGACAAAAACATCCCTGACATATTTCAGCTACTGTGGAAAGTTTATGTCACTGGAAGGAGTGAAAATGCATGTGGAAGGTTGAATAGGAACATGGGGCTCATGTTTGTGCGCACATGAGATTTAAAGGCATGGACAGAGCAGGGCCATGTGTGTTTTCAAAGGCGCAAATGGGAATTAGACACACAACTTCTGTCGACTTCCAGTGACAGAACTATCCCTTGTGCCTTTGAAATTCCCCCCCTTTATTTACTGTACCTTGGTAAAACCAGGGCTGAAAACCTAGTTTAAAAAGGATTGGAGCTGGAGTGACGCTGCTTTGGGATTCTGATTGAGAGGCACAAGACAAAACCACCCCAAGACACATTTGATAATGTCCCAAAAATCAGCTTTTAACAACAAGTGCTCAGAACTTCAGATCTAGGGCACTCTAAAAGTACCACTTGACCTGACAGGGGGCCAGTTCAGGAATTTCCACTGGAGGGCAGAACTAACTGTTATCCCTTGCTGGGCAAGAAGAGCAGGGCAGTCACACCTGAAGGTCTAACCCGTGGAATTCTCCCAGCTAAACCCAGCCTGTGCTGTGTCAGAGGTGGAGAGAGGTCTGTGCATTGAGGGCAGGTGTTCTAAAGTGGTTTTGGCTCTGATTTTGGCGAAGGTGGCAGGAGCTGCTCAGTTCGTGTGCTCACAGTGTCGTGCTGTCTCTGCAGGACGGCTGTGAGCAAACAGTCTGAGGATGTTTTAGCAGTGCATAGAGCTGCATATATTTGCCATAAATAGGAGTTTATTCTTTGGCAGACAAGCCAGCATTAGAGCTGCAAAAACACACAGAATATAGTAAGTGCCGGGGAAAAGAAAACCAAGCAGAGAGACAATCTGTGAAGCAAAGGAAATAAATAGAGACTGAACAGAAAGAAAAATAGAAGGATGAGGGTGAAAACTAAAAAGTTAAGGTGATAAGGAAAGAGGAAGAGAGAGGAAAAAAGAGAATTCAGGAAAAATTGGGATTCCTCACTTGTGGGAATGGCACAAATCCATCAGTGATGCTTTGTGTAGCTCTGGACACCCCAACTGCTTCTTTACCCAACTTCTTAAAAAAGCAACTGATTCCCAAGGCAATGGGACTGAGTACATTAATTTTTATTAATCCTCATCCATAATAACTAAAACTGACCTATTAAAATAAGTACCACTGGATTTGGGGTTTTTTGCTCTTTTTTTTTCAGTGAAGAAGAAACAAAGAAAAACAGCAAACCAAAAGTTTTAAGAGGACAGCTAAGTCATGATGAGCAGCACCCATGAAGTGCAAATGTCCATTTGTGTTTAATCAAGAAGGAAACTTGACCAGTACAATGTGTGGACATCAACTGTCCGTACCCATCCCAACAGATGTAACAATAAATTTAAAAAACAATTTAAAAATAAAAATAAAAATAAATAGGTAATATAATTCCTAAGTTTTCCTGGTGTTTTTTTTTTCTAATTTTCAAAATCCTGTTTAAATGAGCAGAGATGACAACAGCAATTTCTGCTTGAAGACAAAAATCTGAGCCCAACAACCAAAGGCCAGCAAAACCCCATTCTTTTCCTAGGCAGAGCTGAACTCAGCATTAATTAATTTAGGACACAACTTTCTGGAGCTCAGTTATTCCCTAGGGCAACAACTTTACCTCACATTAATTTACAGTTCAATGGCAATTTTATGGATACTTGAACTTTTATTACTGTCTAACCTATACAACCAGAGTTGAACAGATTTTGCTAGTAGGATAAATGATCACTTGGTTGTAAAATGAGTTATTGGAATTGCCTTTTCCATATATTACAGACAGTCAGAGGTGGCTTTCTCTGTCCCTGAGACTAGGGAGGGGGCACTGCCCCACTGTCCCAACACCAGCAGGACAAAGCTCCTGGCTCCCTGTGATCCAGACAGAGTCTCTGTGCCCAAACCCAACACTCCCTCTCTCCAGAACAATATAAAAAATTAAATAAAAGACTGAAACAACCACCTTGTTTTATAAACCAGGCAACTTTGGGAACCAGGTGGCCCCAGAGCCACACCTGAGGGCACTGGTTTGTGCTAGGTGGTGCAGATGAAGAGCTGGGCTAGAAAAGCCTCTCCCAGAGCTCCTGTGACTGTTAAAATTATTACTATGGGCAAAATTATCAGTAGCTTACTATTCTTAGATCAGAGTATTTATCCTATGATATTGATTTTATTACAGGAAACTCCTTTAGTATATAACAGATACAATTAAAACTGCTTTGTGCTGCTGGCTTAAAAATAGACCTATAATATTTAAAATAAATGTGGGGGAAATTATTTTGAGATTATGGAAAGGACAAAATCCAGTGCAAAAAATTTTTTTCCTCAGTGGGAAAAACACCACTTTTCAAGAGAGAAAACAGTGCAAAATATTAATATCATCTCAGTCAATATTTCAGTTTTAGATAAAATTCACCTTGAAATCTAGCCATCAATTTCTTATAACACCAGAATTGATTTTTTTTTTTTTTAATCTAGCATTAACTTCATTTAAATCCAGTCTTTCTAAGTCTCTTGCATTTCAGAAAATGTAGCTGAATGGAAAAAGGTTTGTTTTTTTTTTCAGCTTTAAATCCCATTTGGTGAGTACCTGAAATAATGTCATCTGCTCCTCGACTGAAAGAATCTGTGGTGCACATGACCTCCTTGTGGGATTCTCCAAAGGCTCCAAATATCCCCTTGGTGCAGGATCACGGCTGGATGGAAGGGCCTGAGATTTTCAGCTCCAAGCACTTTTTAAGAACTTGGGAGATCCAAATGCAACAGTGAAAAGTGGGAAGGAGTTTGCACTTGAGGAGAATGGCTTTATGAAACCCTTCAAGTATTTAAGAATTAGAGCTATTAAACGCATGATCTATGACTTTTAAAGCTCTGATCTGCCTAATCTTTCTTGCATCCCTCTCCCCCAAAGGCATTAATAAAGCCCAAATTAAGCCATGCCAAATCCTCATTTTCCATCTGAGTTTGATGTTTCAAAGGCTCTGCTGTTCTACCTTTGTTTTGACATACAAAAATGTCACCTCTGCTAGGAAATGTGCATATTTGGCAAGAAAAGAAGAAATAAAGTCTTCCCCTGCATTGTAAGCTGTGTGTTACAGTCTGTCAGCAATCAACAGGGGCAGATTTTAAACTCACCATCCTCTCTTAGAAACTGGTCTTTAATTAATCAAATGCCTTTCTCTCCCCTAAGGTATCTCTAAACCAGGAGGTCCAGCATATCCCTTAGCCACTTTCTCCAGAGGTGTGATAACAAACTATCCCAGACTTGACACAAAAATCACAAAAATGAGTCTATGTCTAATCTAGACTTTACCTGAGCTGTGCAGACACATAGCATATCATCAAAGGCATCCTGGGCTTTCTCTGACTTGGGAACTATATGCAACCAAGTTCCACTTCTGCTTCCTTTCAGACTCAAAGAACGACTTCTGTTTCCGAAAGCTCTTCTTTCCCCTTCCACAATTGTTATTGGTTTGATAAAACATTTTATTTCCCTTCACAGCATGATTACAGTCAAGGAGTATAAAGGCCAGAGCAGCATTTGACTAATCCAAATAAGATTATCAGAGAAGCACCTTAATATTTTGCAAACCCAAGTTTTTTGCCTTCCACACACAGGTAGTGCCACTTCCCCACCATCACTTTTAACTATTTCAGTGGGAAAAAAAGACCATGAAATGGAGAATAGAAAGAGTTATTTCCACCTGTGCATCCCCCAGTGCCACCTTTGGACAGGAATCATTCAGCAGCAGACACTGGACTCCAGGAGCTGGTCCTTCCAAAGGCCTTGCAGCTGCAGCTGGAAACCTGCACCCTTTATTTCCTCCATTCCAAGCATGTTGTGTTCCCCATCCACCCCATCAGGTCTAGGACCAACTCTAAAGCCTCACCTGGGCTCTGAGGAGCTGCACTGGGGAGCGCCCACCTGCCTCTGTCCAGTCCCTAAATCAGCAAGCCCATTTCTCTTGTCCCCATTAATTTATCCACTAGAGGAAGGCATTTCATACACTGAGCTTTAGCGTCTGTTATTTGATGGTAATCGATTAATTTTTAACTATCTTTCAGCCCTTTGATGTTCTATAAATAGCCTAAGCTAATAGAGACTTCTTTATACTCAGAATGCAGATCCACTGTGAGGTTATTTGAAAGAAAAGAAGGAGTCTGGTGTAGTATGTTTGTTCAATGTGTTATTAACTCAGAAAGGAAATTGAGCTATAGTGAACTATGTAGATCTGATTCTGACAGCTGCAAACAATTCATAGTGAAAATGACTCAGCCTAATTCACGTTTTTAAATTATTTTCTCCCCCACTTTCTTCTGCAGATAGATAAAGGGTTCAAAATGACCTTGAATTGAAAACCCTGGCTTTATCTTAGTGTTTTCTTCTTTCTTAGTCAGCAAAATCAGAAAAAAACCCAAACAACAAAACACCTCCTGTCTGATGCACCTCCTCATTTTGCTTCCAATACTTCCCAGACAGTGCTGTGGGCAAAGTAAGTTGCTCTTCAGAATTTCAGTTTGGAGGGATGGGATAGGCACAAATCCTCAGTTGTGGTGGGGAGCTCAGAAACATTAGTGGCCTTTTTTTTCTTAATTTACATTTTCCCTGTTAGTTCACCCTGAGATCCCAACGGCACGATTTACTAATTAATTACTATTATTAGCTAATGGCAGTGAAAACTGAAATTACTGCCTGCCTTAAGCATAACAAAATTGACAATAAATCTGTGGTGTGTGAATCACTTCCTTAACCAAATGCCAGCAATGGTGGCTTGATGCTTCCCACAAAAACACCTGGCACATGTGGAGGCACAGCCTTCATGTTCCAGAGCAAGACAGGGGATGGGCATTTGCATTCCTGGGCACTGCCAATACAGGGGCACCACCAGCACTGAGAGGGCTTCATGCTCTTTTTCTGACCAAAAAACGTGGGTGCTGCTTCTTCAGAAATATGGGCTGCACTCGCCCCTTGTGAACAACAATAATTTACCTCCTGTTTGTCACAGCAAGTGACAATCACCGAGGTGGCTGCAGCTACTGGCACCAGCTACTTGCTAAATGTATGCAAACAGTTTAGGGTTTACACCTGGGGCACTTTTAAATGCCCAGATCATTAAATCCTCTCCAGATGCCCAAATGAGCACCCTGGTTTGCAGAAGCACCGAGTGAGCCCCTCTGTGACAGACTCCAGGAGAATTACTGTGCAGAAGGAGGTGTCCACTCTGAGAGCAGGTGTGTGGCTTTGTGTCTGCACGCTTGAGGATGTCTGTGGAACAATTATTTTCTCTCCCAATCCCGAACAGTGGGTGGTCACTGATGTTAGACTGAAATCAATAGGTAGAAAAGAGATTGTTTACAGAAGCACGACAATGACTGGGTCACTCAAGAAGGAAGTTTGCAACATTCTGAGAAGAAAACACTCAGAAGAGGGCTGTAATTTAGTGCCTGGATACCAGAGTGACTGGGAACTGCATAGACAGATTAGGCAAAAATTAAATTTGTTTAGACAGATAAGATGCAAGAATCAGATCAAAGAAATCAGCTTCAATGTAGTGCAGGGAATACTTTTCCACCCTCAAAAAGTGTACAAAAGAAAGCAAAACCAAGAAGCTGCCAGCCAAAATTACCGATGCAGTTCCATTTAACAAAAAATCAATATTACAATAAGATGCCAGTAATGAAAGAAAAACCGCAGCAGTATCTCAATAAAGATTACAAATTACAAGATTATAAATGGAGAGCCACAGTCATTTTGCACAGACAAATATGACCACAGTACAACTGGAGGCCAAATGATGGTTTAGGAAAAACGCCTGCAGCTTTCAAGAAGGCCAATGGGAGCAGCAAACATGCATCTCAGGGCAGGATTTGGCTCTAGGACTCACTCATGAGTAATTGTGGCAGGGAGATACAGAATATCACAGAAATAAAAGACCTGCCCATTAGAAACCCATCCAGCCAAATCCATGGGGACATCCTGATGTAAAATCTCCATCATTTGTTATTTTCAAGAACCTGGTGCGAGTCTTGAGATATTTTTAAGGTACCAAAACTGGGGGTTTTAATTGTCATTTCCCTTTCATCCATAGAGCTCGTAAGTAATTTACAAGTCTTTGACAAATGCTCCAACACCTGCCCCTACAAAAGCCAGGAGTGAGGATGACACTGCAACGATGCTGGATCCATCTCTACAAAGAGAATAAAACAGGTAAAAACACACAGCTTGTTCTGGAAACCAGAGGAACCACAGCTAAGGAGCATTTCAGCTCACAGTCTTGCAATGAGGCAGAAATAAAGGACAGACCATAGGACTCTTGGCTTGCAGTCAACTGCCTTTGCCCTCAGCCCATCTCAGCTCTTGTGCAAAAGCCAATTCAAAGAAGACATGATGAAAACAATAAAAATCCCCACCTCACTTTGATTCTGGCACATCCCTTTCATCCAATCACTATGTAAATAAAAGGCAAAATCTGCCCTGTAGAACTGCGACTCCTTTCTGTTCTTGCAGTGTCACCCAAGCCCACATTTAAGAGATGTTTGTTCATTCTTGTCCTCTTTATTCTATTTAACACACTGCAATAGTTTCACAGCACAGAGTATTGTCAACACATTTATTTCTCAACAGGCAAGTTGAAGAAAACCCAAACCAAACCAGAATAGAGGGTCAGAACAGACACAAAATGGAATCATGAGAGGGAATGGTGGAAGTGACTGAATTAAATATGTAGATAACAGCTCCAGAGCGAGGCAGAAAGTGCAGGTGGTGCCATCAGGGCAGCACACACTACAATGGAGTGGGAGATAGGTACCAGAGCTGGGAAGAGAACAGATCACAAAGAAAATACGGATTGAGGCAAATAAACTGCAGGAAAACTAAAATCAAAATGATAGGTGAAAGAAGTGCATGTATCTGCATTGTGAGGAGTCTATTGAATTGAGCAAATGATACTTCTCCTGGGGGAATGATTCATTACCATATGGAAAAGACCTAGCCTATGATAAAGGATGGGGGGAAACCACTGAATAGCAGAATCTACCTACAGAAATTGAAAAAGAACGTTCTTGTTGAATTGTGGCAGAAGTACTTCAAAATTCTGACGGGCCTGACTAACGCAGATACAGAGGGGAGGGGAAAAAAGCATGTTAAAATATGTGATATCATGCCTACAAGCAAGGGTGAAGGTCGAATCAGAGAAAATTTAAAATGCGTTGAGAAACAAGCAGCATCAGCAAGAGCGGTGCCAGAACGAACAGATTTTATTCATCTCTACTTCAGGACCAAAAGAGGGGGGTGGGGGAAAGAAATATTGGAAGTCCTCCTTACTTGGGGGCTGTGTCTCCCTGCCACTGACCTACTTCTACTTGAAGCACTCTGCTAGGAGAGATTCACTAAGGCTCGAGAAAAAGGTCTTATACCACAACAATATTGTGCTACAACAGTGCCCACAGTCTGGCTGCTTGGGGATTTATAAGCCAAGCTCACAAATAGACAGTAATGAGTTACTCACCAGAGGCTGTCAGCAAAGTTGCTAATTAGTACAAATGGTAGTAGATTTTGTAATGCTGTCCCCTGCTTTAGTGGGAACAGTTCCAAGACCACCTAACCTGTATCTCACCGGATTAAAGACAGATTGGCTCCCTTTAGTCCAGCCTGGCATTTCTGAGAGTTTTAAAGCATGAGACAGAATCAGAGTTAGAAGGAAAACTCAGGAGCAAACTTAACCACACAAACAAAGTGACTCAGTTCCTGGGGAGATACCCCACGTGCAGAAAATAATTACTCCTCCCTCTCCTCATGGAAGAGCCGATGCACCCATGTCAACAGAAGCCCTTCAATTGAATTTTGCAAGAACTGGGCCAAGTCCCAGGGCTGTGAATGCCAATGCTGCCATGGGGAGCAGCACACCTTGAGCTCCCCAGCCTGCAGAGCTGACAAAAACCTTCTCCTAACCAGCAGCCCCAAGGCTTCCGCTACAGATAAAACCACCAGAAAAGGCAATTAAATGGGGCACAGTTTGGATGTGCAGCCTTCAAACAGGGAAACACTTCATCTTCTCAGAATTTCACAGGACCATGGTAACAAACTGTTAGCATGTTAAAGCCACTATTAAGAAATATGATGCTAAAAGGGAAGTAAGAAGAATTATTGACTGGTTATTGCAGTTTAAATATATTTATTATTTAAGAAATGCACCAAAGTTGCATTCTTGTTCCCTCTACCAATGAATGTACAGAAAAAACAGCACGTCAAATTTTAGAGTTTTTCTGGTACTACGTCCTACAAAAAGAACCAGGTTTTAAAAACCAATGACCCGTCTGGCTATTGAAAATGTAAGACATTTTCTATCAAAATGTCTTTCTGTCAGCAGAAATATTTTCTACTGTAAAAAATCCAAGGAAATTAAAGCAGATCAAAACAATTTAATATGTATTAAGAAAACAATTTAGACAAGAGGGGTCAGTAGTGGAAAGGTGAGATATCTATGACTGGAGCCAAGTTACAGAAAGGGTGAGCCATTTGCAGCCAAGTTAAACAAGACACAATGAAGGTTAACTTGGCTCTGCTGGTTTGTGTAAACCCACACATGAGGATTGTGGGGGGCTATGACAGTTTCAGTGTGACTTATTTACCTTGGCCTTTTCCTGACCTGTGTGTTGTAGGCCGGCTCTGTTTGGAGACATCACACCTTTCCACCCATTCCTCACACCTGGCCTCTTATCACACCCTAAATGTTTGCCCAAAACGGTGTATTTTGAGAAAAACAGAGGCTGATGGGGATGGCAACCAAATGTCCACCAAAATATTTTTCAGCAGTGCAGACATTTTACTAGATGAAAAAAAATTGCCCCAAATGGTTTATTTCTACTAGAAATCTGTCTATATTGTAAAAATTGAATACATTTCAGCTCCATTCCTCTCCCAAAGCAAAGAGGTGTATTTTATACATTTATTTTATACATTTATTTTATACAGTTCTGTCCCATGTTCTCTCACTGACACATCCTGTGGCAATTCCCTTCTACCACTTTGTGGCCCTGGCACAGCACATATGGAACCACAGAATGTCATCATGGAGGGTCCACCATCCAAGGACCTCCAAAAACCTCATTCCAGGAGTGCTGGGCAGCTGCCTCCCCTCACCAGCCTGGAAGAGCCCCAGCACAGACACAAAGCCTGGCTGGGGAGTCGGAGCCTGCAGTGTGCCCAGAGAAAAGAGCAATGTGCTACAGCTCCTTGTAGTAACCAGGAATAACACACTTTTTTCCCCCTCTGTTCAGTGATTTCATTGCAACTCAGGCTCCTAAATGCTTTTGTGGATCCAGGCCAAGACATATTCAGTAATAGATACTGAAACAGATTATTTCATGAGCCAGTTCTGTAGGTTAATTCACATAAGTGAGAAAACAGTTCTGATTGAAGGGCGGAGTGATTTTTAAAAATTTGATTCATACAGAAGTGTTAACAGCCTTTTGCTTATACCCACAATTGCTGAACAGAATAGAATCAGTGGAAATGTTATTTCCAAGTACTGTGGTGTAAATAAAACCTCCTCTCTCTGACTCACATCGTGAGTCATTTTTGTCTGTATGTTTTTATGCTGAGGAGGGATATAACTCTGAGCATTCTCCTCGTGGAGAGCTTCTCGTGTCTCAGATTCTCTGTTGCTCTTGGGCTTTGTGGACTCTTAAAACCCCTAGCTCTAGTAATTTCCCTCTTGTTTACTGTAACCTCATCCCACTTGTTCAGCTCGCTGGCACAAGTGAAAAAAAGACCTGAAGTTATATCAGTTACAGAGTTGGCACTTGGTAGGGAACGATACAGAAAATGATAAAATAAGCAGGAAAGGCTGCATTAGAGCAGCAACACCTAGGCAAATTTACACCTTGTGCGTACAATAACTGTAGGGCATAGCCAATTACTTCAGCTGAAAATGACTCAACACCTCTTTTCTAAGGACCTTGCTGCTCACGCTTTTCACCAAACAATCCTCATCTGTGCTCCAAAGGCTGCCCCAGCCCATGTGTGAAGGCAAAAGAGGAAGAGGAAGGAATGGGAACTAAAGCCAGCCACATCCCCGGCACACATCTGTGAGTGCTGTCTCTATTTTTAGCCTTGTGAGAGGCCTGTGGGACAAAGTGAGATGTGACACACCTCACAGCAAGGATAGGGAGTAGGTGAGGCTGTCCCCCTCCCTGCTGCCATGGCTTTGTGCTGGCCCATCCCTCACAACACCAGCCAGGCTCAGAGCTGGGGCTCAGGATGTACCTGCCCAACACATGCCACAGGAGAACAGCTTTGGGATAATTGTTCATCCTTCAAATACCCAGAATGCTAAATGAATCAAGAACCTAATGGGGAGAAATTCCTTGCTGTCAGGTGCGTATGAATAAACATATAACAGAGCTACATTCAGGAATTCAGGAGAGGGTCTCAATTAACAAGTTTAAAATACCATATTATATATATATATATATATCCAAACCCCATATTTTATATCTATATCTATATCTATATCTATCCAAAACCCTATACCCATATTTACATCAGAGACTTGGTTTGTGGAGAGGGTGCTTCCAAATCCACGTTACCCAACACAAGGAAGAGTGATGCTAATTCCTTAATTCTGGCTGATTATGATGACCTAATTTTTTTGCCTTGTGCAAAATAAATGGGAGCCAGGGCAGGTTTTGAACAAGTCAACCTTGTTTGCCAAACAAATCAGTTGTTCAAAAAGATCACGGACATTAGCAGCAGATGACTTTCCTGGTTACTGATTCTTGGTGAGGAAGAAAGTTAAATAGTGGTTATTAGAGGAATACCACATGTAGCAACTCACTCGTAATACACGGGGAAGGCGCGAGAATACCTTCAGATTACTCCCCTGAGTAGATCCAGCTTTCCCCAGGGCTTGCATGACAAAAGCAGCATGTTCCAGTGGGCACAGCTCTCTACAATTCCAGCTGGTGGATCAGCTAACAGCCAAATACATGAGATATGCACCAATAAAGCAGGTAGCAGGTGTCGTCTTGGAATTCCATAAGAGTTCTTAGCAAACCAGGTGCCCACAGGAAGGAGGCAATTTAGGTATCAGTTATATCATTACACCTGTTTGCAAATGCTGATCCAGGCCCTCACACCGAGCACTTAGCCAATAGGAAGCTAATGTACAGCAGTGACTAATTGATAATTAAAGAAACCTTTAGGAATACCATAAAATATCTGGCACAGGATTCTCTCATCCACTTAGCAGAGGCTGCTCTGCCATGCACTTATCATCCCGCTCTGCTAGTTTTCATAACAATTAAGATGGTGAATCTGTGTGAATCAGGGGTTCAGTTGCAATTTACAGAGCACTGCCTGTGTTTTATTGTTGTCTGATGGCTCCTTCTTTAGTCTGCAGAGGGGATCACTCTATTACTGTGCTTTCGACGGCTCATAGGTTGGCCCTTGCCCCTCTCTTTCATAAAGTAAGTATAATTAGATGATAATGCCCTTCTTGTCAAAACTTACTGCTTATTTAAGCCTGCAGTAATAATTTTGACTTATTAAAGATTTATTCAGATAACATTATTATCGCTGTTTATTCAAACATACATTCTTTTTTCTTTTTTCTTCCTTTTTTTTTTTCTTCCAGGGGAACAAAAGAGATAATTCCTGCAAACAGATGTAACAAACCTGTCAAGTTCTCAAATGGTTAAGTTGAGCATTTTACTTGGAAAGGCTGACAAATTTTCTTCACTTCAAAATATCATTAACACCAATAACACATTTGCCCAAGCCTATTTCTAAGTTGTAAAAAAAGATTGCTACAGATTAAGACCCTTGATATAATGCTATAAGCTCCTAACAATGGTATCTTTTATAGTGAAGAGCAACTGCAGACACAAATTGCCCCCTTTCCTGCACCTTTTTCACAAAAATCAATATTAAAGTAGTAGCTGCCTTAACTCTCCCATAGACTATATGAGAAAAAACCACAGCCACGCTTAGGACAGTTTAGGTCAATAAAGAATCAATACTGTGGTTGAATCTGTAGAAAGATAAAAGACTTGGAACTCACTACACTGTGCCCTATTGTTTCTCTCTATTTTGAAAAGAAACTGAAGCGCTCACTTTTTTTCCCCTTAAACCGGCAATGAATTTCGTGTTTGTGGGAAGCGAGGGAGGTCACTGGAGGCTGCATGTGGCTTCAGTGCCTGCAGACGAGGGGTCTGATCTTGTTCACCCACACCTCCCAGCCAGTTCCAGGGGAGCCCAAGGGGCGGCAAGAATGCGGCACTGGGCCCCCGGCGGCCTGGAAACCAAAACACTGCTCCGGCTCCCATCAAGCCCAACTCATTTATTAACCATGGAGAGACTACCCAGAGAAACTGTGCACTGCAAGGGTTCTTATCATGATTTCCAGCTCCCTGTCTATTAGGAGGAGGAGAGCTGACTTTGAGCAGAGAAAGCTCTCAGATGAGCATGGCAATTGGCAGGCACGTAGATCCTGCTCTAGGGCTGAAGGCAAGCTCACCCTCCACATCTCATGTGGTGATTAGACCAAATTTCAATTCCCCTGTGAAAAAACACAGGTTCAGAAGCAAATAAATATCTCACCAGGCACACAGGCACTCACACATCTCCCTACACGTGGTTTGGATTTGTTTCCCTCTGCTTTATCCCTTTCAGTGCACTGTGCCTCCTTTATAAGCCTGAGAACTGCAACCATATACCTGTCTGGAGAGTAACTGAACATGAAAAAATATTGGTTTGTGTGGACTGGAGAGTTCAGATAAAAACAATTTATGAGCCCAAATCTTCCAAATTCTTTACTTGAAGATGCACTTTGTTATCCTACAAGGGGCAGCTTCCAGCACTTCTCAGCTTACAGCCACAGCTCCTACTTGCAAAAGCTCAGGGAAGATCTAGATAAAGCTGGAACTGCAGCTCTTCACAAAGATTGGTGAGGATGTGGATAGCAACAGAAAGGACAGCCACAGTTTTAAATGCACTTGGCTGTTGAAAGAAATGGCAGCACTCTTGGAATGCTGGGGCTCTCAAATTCACAGGGAACACACTCCCACCCTGATCCATAGTTTAGTTAGGATTAGAAAAAGCAAACGGGTGTTTTTAACATTGCAGACTGAAATGTTCCTGCCTCCAAGAGGCACTGAAGAACAGTTAACATCAGTGTCTCGAGGACTTTAAATGAAGAACAAATGCAATTCTTCTATTCAGCATTAACAGTATTTTTTGCTAAATAATTAGTTGTTATTAATAATAATTAATACTAATATTAATATTATCAGTGTAGAATTCTCTTTCGTTATACTGTCTGGCTCTTTTTCTACAGCACAAGATTATCCTGACCTCCTCCTTTCCCACTGCAAATACTGGAGACATGGAAAAAGGGCAGCAGTAAATGCATAACCACAGCCAACTGATAAAGGAGTGTCTGAGGTGCTCCCACTACATCACACCATGGAGAAGTCTGAGCACATCCACTCTGCCCTAGCCCTGGCACCGTGATGGGAACGAGACAGGTGAATACACAAATAAGCAGTCTTAGAGTTAGAATCTCTGTGGGTTTAGCAGGGCATTGTGGAGATCCAGTGGAGCCTTCAGCTAAAGTTGCCTTGAACATCCACCACCAGAGAAAAAAAGAGCAACATTTATAAATCCAACCATTTTACCTCCAAGCCTTGGACTTTTTTCCTATCCAAATACGCTCTAAGTCTTTGTGCCTAAACAATATTTTCTTTCATTATTTTCCCATCTCCTTCCCACGCTTCTCTTCCCACTCAGTTGCTGCTCATCTCTCTCCCTAGCCCTGGCTATGGTTTTCATCCTCACTGACTATTTTGTCAGCTCCTCCTTTAAGGTCTACACTAAGCTTCTTAGGCCTCTTCCAAATTTCAGGTAAGATTCTGCCACAGCATTCGCTTTGGATGGCTCTGGTGACATCTGTCTGCACGCTGGTGTCCAGGACTGGACAGGGAGATGAGCCGGGAGGTTTAACACAGCTTGTCAGACCGATTGGGCTCCAAAGAAATCAGACTTTGTGATGGGAGGTGGGGAAGAACAGCAGAGTGAAGTGACCTCTTTCAGTGTAACGACACAGAGTTGCAGTCGCTCTGCAAAGAGCTGATGTGGGTTCAGATTTTAGGGCCCTCCAGTTGATTGTTACCCCTGCTCTGCTGGTACCTTAAATGGCCAGGGAAAGCAGCTCGTTCCTTTTGTGCTGAGGCAGCTCAGGGAGCTCTCAGACACCCACCCAGCTGGGTCACTGCTCCCGTTTGCTCCCAACAAGGCATGAGCCCCAATTATGGCTAAGATTTTTTTGGGTCCGACTGCGGCTTCGGTTCCAAAAAAGGTCTTCCTTTCCTCAATTTGCTACTAGCCCATTTCATCAATACCACACCAGACAAATTCAGTATTTCAGTCTTGCAGCATGGATCAAACAACAGGCTCAACAAGAGAGTAGGCTCTGAGCAATTCCCCCTCAGTTACTCTGTCCCCAACTGAACAATGCCAGGACTAATCCTGCTCTCCCTGACTTCAGCAGCACAAGGTCAAGTGCAATATCATTATCTCCTGGTTTGATTTACACTAAATTATAAAATCAGGGCTTTGAATTAAATAGTGTGCAAACATCAAGAACTTAACAGTTAATTTTCCCTGTATCTCCAACAAGATCTCTTACACTTCCCCTTTTCAATTAACACCACCTTTCTGAGTCAGTTCCTGAGATGCGTCTCTGTGCTCATGTGCTGGTGTACAGGGCATGCTAAAAGTCTGATCCCTATTATAGCCTGGAAGACAAAAATAATTGTAGCCTTCCTTGATTTTTGTTAAAGGCAGAAACAACAAAAATTAATCTTTACACAAACAACCCAAGGGAGCATTCAGTGGGACTTTTCAATCTATTCATGATCTGTAATTCCCAGCCCCCAAAGTTTCCATGTTACAGCTTAATATCTAGGGACTCCATATGTTGAGGGAACACAGCAGAACCAAAATGAGCTGAAAAAAGAATGCATTAGATTCAAACATGGGATAAAACAGTACCCAAGGAGTCCTTGTTTCATTTTCTCTACCTGGAACCATGGGACAGTGCAGCCATCTCAGTCTCATTCAAGTGTAACATTTCTGCTGAATATGACAGTGGTGATGACCTTGTCATTAACTGATGCTGGTAGCAACACTTCAGCTTTCATAATTCAGTTAATTTTCCAGCCAGTGGTTACTGAACCCCCAATATAACTTCAGTATAATTAAACAGTATTAAAAATAATAATAATAAAAAATCAGTCCACCTTCTGATCAAATACCAGTCAATGTTTGACTTGAACTCACTAAAACAAGGAAGCTTTTGCAGTTATGGTGTAAGGAGAGTATGTCCAGAATTTTAATGCACACTAAGATGGTAGACAGTGCTGTCCTAGTGTGGCCAACCTTCCCCATGCTGTGAGCACAAAAGTGAGGTGAGGAAAGCATTTCCTACACCTTTGAAAACCTGACCCTAATCTCTTTTTTTCATACAAATCCTGTGCTAAGCACACTTAAGATCCTTTCTTTCTTTTTCTCTCCCTCCACAATTGGCAATGACCACCAGAAACCTGATAATGTTGCTTATTTCCTGGTGGATTTGTGCTCTCCTGCTTGGCAAGACAAGTAATTTTTCCCTTCCATTTTGCCACTTTGCTCCCCCAAACCATCCCTTCTGTACATGTGCACTCAATGAACTTTGCAAAGCAGAGGCTGATCTTGATGCCTTTCCTTCATGGCCTCCTCCAGCATCATCCCTGTGCTCTCCCTGTTTCCCTGCACTCTGAGAACACTTGTGGGTTCAGTAGAGGTCCTCCGCGGGTGCTCAGCAGCATCACAGTGACATGAGAATTAATCCCAGAGAGGAAGGAAGGACAAACAGCTGCTTTAGAGGTGCCATCAAAGTTCTGCCATGTCTTTCTCCTCTCAGCTTAAAGTCTTTCAATCAAAACCAGGTTTCACTCATTCTACCTCTCCCTCTTTCTTGAGAAAAAACACAAAAAAAAAAAAAAATAGAAGCTTGCCTGAGGAAAACCCAAGGGCCTACAAATTCAGCCCTCTGAAAGCTGCAGAATAATATAAATATTAACCCATCCCCTTCCTATCTTCTGCCTGTAGTCCTGAAGCAGTTACAGGGACACCTCCAAAAGGACTTGAGATAGGTATATCCAATTGGTACAACCAAAATCTTATTTTTGCAGCAGCTCTGCAAAAATAAGCTCAAAGACAGCGTTTTGGGGCCAGGCTGACCCCTGTAACAAAAATGTGAAAGGTAACAGAGCTGTGCCTTTAATTACACTGCTGATAGCAGATGCACTTCAGCAACACACACAGAAATTGGAGAACGTGGAGCTGGGCTCAAACTAGAAGATGTGAGAGTTTCAATTAACACAATCCTACATGATTTAAGAAAAATATTCACAAGCAGTATTTATTTAGCCTGCAGCCAAAGTCCATTACTGAGAATTACTCTTAATTAGAGTTGTGCGAGGTTGGGAATATCCACTCCTATCGTGATTCTTTCACCCACCACAAGAGCTACTAAGTTTGCTGAGCCTCTGGCAATTCTAATGTGGCAAGAAAAACACCCAGATGATAAAAGGATTACTTTAAACATGATAATCTAACCAGTAACACATTGAAAAAAATATTTGCTTTACTTGTCCTTATAATCTGACAGCCAGCATCATCAAAGAGTCTCTGTCTAAAATATGGCCCCAAAAACATGTGTGAGAACAAGGTTTGCCAAACACTGAACCACTCTTAAAGAAAAGCTTTGTCTGAGGTTTTCCTGTCATTAATTGATAATTTCTCTTCCTTGGATAAACACAACCCAGAACATTCCTTTTTTAGTGGCAGCTCTAAATCAGGACTGGATTCAGCACCCAGTGAAATTATGGGCAGGTTAACAAGGATGTGTCCTCACCAGCAACTTGAGACAGGTATGGAGTGTGGAACTATGGAGGAATATCCAGTTGGGGAAGAACAACAATGTAGGAGCAGAAGTCAGCCTTCATCACTGACAAAATCCAAGAGGCTTCAGAGAGGGTTGCAAAGACTGCCCAAAGAAACTGTTCCACAGACAGCAAGGATGGCGTAACCAAGGAATTAACATTCATCCATTTTCTGCATTAGCCAGGAAACATAATTAGCAAAGAACTGGACCAAAAGGGTTTGAGTTTGGTTCATATGAGCTCAGGAAATACCAGTATTTATTTGGGACTCTCAGACACACAAAGCATGGCTTGTCTGCAGTACCTGTTTCTTACAGATTTAAATATCCCATGTCCAGTGGCAGAACCTCATAAGAGAGAGCTAGACAGAAAGGAAAAAAACATGGACAGGAAAGAAAGGAAAAGATTGAGTTTCCACAAACTTAAACTCCTAATAACAGGCTGGGTTTAAGCCTAAGGGGAGCTTGTGTCATTTCATCTGTTCCTAATTGCTTTGCTCACTCCTGGTGAGAGCTGAGAGCCATTGTCATGTTAAAGGATGGAAAGAGGGCAAAAATTCAGAGCTAGTGACTCTAGTATTACCAGGAGAGGAGGAAGCAGTTGAAAGCCAAACCACAACTTACCTTTTTGCACCTCCCCACCCAAATCAAACCTGCAGAGGCACAGTCACAGTCCAGATATACGACTGCTGGTATTGATGCAAACTTTCTTTTAATTTCCCCAGTCTTTGGGCAAGTGATCTATGAAGAGGGCATATCAGTCACCTGAGGTATCATCACAAAACCCTGTGGAGTTTCACATCCAAAAGGTACAAGCACCCTGCAGCATGAGGCAAAATGATCGTCATGTGAATGACTGTTTCAAACCATGGACTCAAAACCCTGGAGAAAATTTAAGGGGCAATAAGGCTTTAAAGTCAGGTAGAGCCAAGAGTCTTGAGTCTTATTAAACAAAAACAATCAGAGTATCCACATTTTTGTAGTCCTACTGTGAAGTTCCAATAAACTTTACCCAAAAAACTCCATAACACTCCTTACCCAGCTTCATGGAAAATGAGAAGTGATTCCAGAGGTTGGCTGACTCTTTAATACCTCTTGTAGTAGTTAAAAAGGCCACTTTCTTCTTCTCTCTCACACTCTTTTTTTCACTTTTACTGCAAAACCATTAAAGAAAGAACTAGTTCTAGTAATAAAAGGTAGCTATATTCCCACCGGGAGAATGGGAATGGTGGTTCCTGTGTACCCTTAGCACTCTTGGCAGGGGTACTTATAAAGAAGGTGAAGGTCACAGGAAAGAGAACAGAGTATTTTCTGTTCAATGGAAAATAGAAACTTCCAAATGTGAAAAGGAATTTTAGCAAGGTTTTATTTCCTTCTTTTACAGCCTGACATCATATTTCTCCACAGTGACATCATGACTTTGAAGTAACAGTTTCCAATGCTACCAGTGCATCAGAAGCTTTACAAAACAAATGCATTTGGTGTGTTCCTGATTTTCCAAGACATTGATGAAGTCTAGGCCTGAGCAGATTTTCCTACTCAGCCCATTTTCTGTGTGTTTACACACTCCTATTCAAATCCTGTGAATAACACCTTGCTGAAGTGCCCAGAACCAGGAAAGTACCTTTTATAAATGCAAAGTTGGGTTCACCCAGCGAGACTTTATTTTTCCTCTACTCCCTGTGTCCTCAACCAGTGGCACCTACAAGGAATTCCTGCTAGGATTACTCTCCTAGGGAAGCTGCATCCAAACCTCCTCTTATTGCACTTCCAGAAGAATATGGTTTCTGAACTGTGTTGTCAAACTTCAAGACAGCTATTTGGTGTGAGCCCTGACCTTGAGTAGATTTACCCTGCTGAAATGGAGATCAGGATTTGGTGGCCTTCTGCTTTGAACAGATCTTCTTAGAGCTGGGAATTTGCTGATCTCAGATGCTTCCTGATAAACTGATGCAATTGCCATTCCCAGTTTAAGAGGGAAGGAGTCAGAGCCAGGCAAGAGCTCCAAAGAGGCTGAAGTGCCTCTCTCATCTGTAGGGATGTGATTATGTCTGGCAGAGCACTCTGGGGGAGCAGCTTTCACCACAGTGCAGAGCTACGAGCCATCTTCCCCCTAAACTGCTGTGCCCTTCCTGAGCTGGAGCACTCACTGGACAGCAAGAGACAAAGCTGTGCATTTTCCAGCATGGGCAGCACAAATCTTCCAGAGGCTGCACTGTTTTCTGCATCCACGCACCCCAAAAGTACATGGAATGAAGGTAATGCACTGTAATTAGCCTTCATCAAGCTAATGAGGACTGGTGGTCTTAATGGCAGTTGGCATTGCCATTTTCTGGAGAGTTCTTTTGTCACTGGGATTCACAGAGAAAGGGAAAATACAGAGCTTCCCTTCAAAAAGTCTCAGTGTCTCCAACAGGTAACAGCTGTTGCTGTTTTAATACAATCTCAGGGCTCATATAGATGTGACATCACACAGAACTGAGGCTTGGCCATCGATTTTACTGCCAATATACCTTAAACTGTGGGGATTTTATTACAAATTTGTATGTTGCATGTGTGACAGAACAAAATCCACAACTGGAAACTTCTGTGCAGTTTCATCCCTTTGTAGTAATTGTGAGCCATAAATTGGTTTCATTTTGGAATTAAACCCTGTATTAATTTAAAGATGAAGAGAAGTGAGCAAGTCCATCACTGTCAGAATTTATTACACATCCAAACAAAAAAAGTTTCGAAATTTGACTGGTAAGCTGGCCAAGCAAGAGGAGGTGGGGATGGTTTGTATTCTAATTTCAAGCTGCAGGGCTCCCAGGTGTATTGTATAGGATTTCCTGTAATTTACAGGCAAAATAAGCAGTCTACAGGAAAATGTTTGCCACACCGTACATGAGTATTAATTACACAGCAGGACACAATGATTTCTTTGTGAATGGAATGGATAGGATCTACAGGCAAACTATTAAAGTGAGGTGGAAATGCAGACATTCTTCTGCCTTTAAAAAGGGCTGTTGGATTCAGGGAAATAAAATCAGCAAGTGTCTTGTCACACTTTGTATTCCCAGACCACTGCCAGGCTCCATGGGTGCCGGGGATGGGAAATGTCTCCTTCCAAATAGGTTCTGGGAATCTCGCTGTCTTGGCCATCCTACTTCTGTACCATGAGAAAAGCTTCCCCCCTTCAGTGAGAAAGGAAATGTTAAGACTTCAGGTGCTCATTGTTCAGCATCCTATAATGACGCATTGAATCTCTCCAGGTCCGTGGGATGGATACATCCCTTCACCTGCCACTGAGCTCCAGGAAAGCAGTGCTTTCATTACTTCAGGTTAGGGCAAGGTGAAACTTAGAGAAAGACAACCAGGCACATCACTACCCCCTTAAGAAAGATGGGAACTTCTTTTTAGATATGTAATCAAGGCTTAAGACAAAAAGGGATATGAGAAGAATAAGAAGAATAAGTTAAATATTCAGGCTGCTTTTCTCAAGACCAAATGTGGGGTAAGTGCACCGGCGTGTTCTCACTGTGAGATGAGCAATTCTCATTGCACTTGTGTTCAGATGCAATTTCAGAAGCAGAACTTGACTTTTTTGTTGGTTTCTTTTTTTTTTTTTCTTTTGCCTGGTAGGAAGCAGAAATCTCACCCTCCACACGCCTTTCCCCGAAGAGCTGGGTTTGCCTACATATAGTTGGCATTCAGGAAGGAGAAGCTCAGAAATAGTGTGGTTTTGTTTGACTCAGGCATTCCTTAAAACTTTCCTGGGATAGGGCAGGAGAATGAGATTACACCAAGGCTTATCTGCAGATGCATGTGGACACGTAACAATGCCCAGTATCACTTACAGGCCAAACAGCCAAATTGCCCAGAGAATCTGCATTTTAAAGAGCTGTGAAGTCATCAGACACGGGAGAAAACTATTACAGAAAACTATCAGGATAAAACCTTCCCAACTCCAGAAGAAATCATGCTCCGGACAAGCACAAGGTTCTGGGTTCAATATTGAGGCCACTGGCTGAAATTTTATAACATGCCCTGGTCCCTGTGGCAGGAGGGTCCTTGTGAAGATCCTGCAGCCCAGGGGTCCCTGGGTGGCACTGGGGAGGCCATGAAGGGAGCAGCACCCAAAAGGGTCCCTGGATGCCCCTTCCTCTTCAAGACAGGAAGGGGGGGGGAATATTGCTGAGAATTTCTAGACAAAATAGAGTTTAATTTGTTGGAGGTGTTTTGTTGACAAGAAAATAGAAAGCATGTGTCTGTGCTTCTCTTATTGTAGTTCCAAGTAATGAAAGTATTTAAGAAGGTACAATTATGGACTTGGCAAGCACCTGGGGCTCTTGGAACTGTTTTTTCACACTGAATAAACACTGCAGTTAATCTGTTTATGTTACACTGCACTGGGAAACTATCTCCAAGAAAAGGTTGCAAGTCTGTATTTTCCACTCCTTTCCTTTGTTTTTAATGTTAAATTAATAACTTGTTTAAAGGAGTTGATTTTTCTCTCAGAACGTGAGAGAGGTGTAGTCCAAAGCAACTGTGAGTGTGAACAATGTAATTCATCAGAACAGACTAAAAATTAAACAATTTTGTACATTCTACAGAAGAGCAGAGCCATAACTGCCCCCAAGTGCAATGTGGCCTTAATATTCATGTTAAAAAATATCAAACATGTCCTTTATTCCTGATCTGAACTACAACTACGAGCAAATCTGGAGAACATTACACAAACACTGCAAGTTAGCCAGCGGTGAGTCTGAAAGAGAATCACTATGTCCTGCCCTGCTGTTCTTAGACCCGAGAAAAGAACGGCCAAGATTTCAAACCACAACTAGAAGATTTTCTTTTGAACTCCATAAAGTTGTACACTTCATCTTTTTCTCCCATTTTAGGCTCCAATCTTAGAGTTTAATTTGAGTGTAAAGTAGCAAAGCAGAAGTCAGCAAGAGCCTTTTTATTGAGTTCAGTTGGCGCTGTATTTGGGCCTGGTGTTTTTAAAATCAGAGGAGCATAAGGAGGTAAAAACCGCGCATCCATAAGGTTAAAGAAAAGTGTGTGTGTTTAAAACATTGAAGAAATTCTTCTGAGAACAATTCATCTTTCTGAAAATATGAACCCTATGATGCTGCCAAGGTCAGGGAGAGCTGTGATAATTTAGTGTGTAAGTGCGAGTCATCCAGCACAATGCCACATTATTTAATTTGGGAACACATTCATACAGCTGCCTGACAATAGCCATGGATGGGAACACTACCTGTGGGCTGGGGTCAAGGCAATGCAGTTTAACGTTAAAACAAAGGAGCTAATGGGATTCCTGTTCAACTTCCAGCTTATTATGGGATCCCAGTTGTTTCTCTTCTTTCTGCCTCAGTCAGCTCCTCTGGAAAGGAGGACCACACTTTGATTCATGGCTGAAAGAAAAATGCAGTGCATATGCCTGGCTTATTTGGCCATACTTCCTAATTTCACTGTCTTTTTTTTTTTTTTTTTTTTTTTGCCATTCAACTCTGGTTTGTGAATTCCCGGCCATTTTCCTCAGGGAGCAGGAATGCAGCTCACCTTGTGAAATGGGAAGGACTAATATCAAAAAGGAGAAGCCATCTTCAGCTGTAAAAATTAGATGCCTTGCTAATGCCAAAATTAATAATACAGAGATATTTGAGGCTTACACTTCATTCTTACAGCTGGCAGTGCACAGAATATTTTATAAATAAGACTACATCCTGTACCCAAACCCTTATAGAGACAAATAAATGCCATACCCTTTCCTGAGAAGTATAAACACAGAGCAGGGAAAAGAGCAATATGAGGAAAGTGAACAAATTCAACACTGAAAAAACCAAAACTGCCGAATTTTTGCCTCGTTACTAAACTCATAAAACAGACTTTTCCCTCAAAAAAATAAGATTAAATAATTCAATTAAAGACGTAACCTTGTTTTATATTAAATCAAGTGCAAAGCTCTGCTCTGTTTGCAGAAGAGCTGAGAGTCACCCTCTGCAATGGCTGTTGTAGAGTGACTTTCAAAATAATACCCTTTCAGTGCACAAAAGGAGAGAGCAGAAGACGGATGTCCTGTGGCTCCACGTGGATGGCTGTCTCCAAGGAGCTCACACACATCATCACACCAGACTGTCAGATGCTCAGCAGTGGGCATGGCAGGAGGGAGAGCAGGCCCGGCTCAGAACCCGGACAGGCTCAATCAGCACAGAACTTCCAGAGGAAGGCACAGGGAACCCCTCACCTCACACCCCTTCCCTTTGGAAGTCCTGCCCTCCTTAATCCCCTTGCACATGGAGCGGCTCACAATTCCCAGAGCAGCAAATGCCAGTATTTTATTGTGGGGCAGGACCACTGCCGGGTTCACCCCAGTATGCACAAACTGATAAACAGGAGGCTCCGGTCCCCACAGGCTCAGCTCCAGTTCCCTCTGCAGATGTACTTTTGTTATAAGCTGTGGTGTGCTGCTGTGGCATGTAAAAAATGGAGTTATTCAAAGAAGTGGTTTTAAATTCAAAGATAACGTCATGTTCGTTTGGAATATAAGCATGAACAACGCACTCCCAGATACACTCTCTGTCTCCCTACATCCCTATCTCAGCTGTAGGCAGGGTGGTAATATATAAAGAGAGAGCAGGTGGGATTTTTTTTAGGTGGGGAAGAAAAAAGGCTTATGGCTCCAAAGCTGAGCTCCCTTCCTATCCCACATTTTGGAAATGAAACAAAAATGTCTCATGAATTGAGCAGGCATGCTGCAAAATAAAAAGAAACAATAGTATGCAGGGAAATGCAGGAAATTCATTGATTAAAACGTAGGATTTTATTTCAAAATATTTTGCAGAGAGTCTCCATTTTTTCCAAGTGTTTCTATCACCTGTGTGAAGGGGCCACTGGACTTACATGTGCAAAAGCCATTTATCCACTTATATTTGGTATCCTGCAAGGTCTGAGTCCTGAAGGGGCTCAGAAATAAGGAGCTTTCAGGTTGGCACCTGCCTAAAGAGCCTCGCTCACTCGATGTAAATGGTCTCCGTGCCACAGAGATTTTGCTGAAGGCTTTTGCTCTGTGCACGGAACTGACACCATTCCAAGGAGCAGGGCTTGGACTCTGATCTCCCTGTGCAGCCAGAGGAGAGGGATAAGCCCCCTAAGTGGGATGAGAGAGGACTAAAGCGATGATTTAACACACTTTCTGTGAGCAGGCAGCCCCAGCCTCGGAACTCCAGCCTCAGAGCCCACTCCCTGCCTGCTGCGTTCCAGAAAATGCTTGGGGAAAACACTTTGCACGTCATCTGCTGCACATCAGCAGTGCAAGACAATTAATCAGGGATTCCAGTGCCACGTCATAAATTATGGCACCTTCTGTCACTGACACTTGAAAGACAAAATGTGAGAATCTGTCTGTACCGACATCCTTCAGCTCAGGCAGAAGCACTTTCCTGTGCTTGGGGCTGGCTCCCCGCTCCAGGCCTGATCCCGACCCCACTGCTTCGGCCAAGCACATTACAGGGACGTTTGTCACCTATGTCACATCAGAATGGAGCCTTCAGCAGACTTTGTACAATAACACAGGAAAATAATCTCCTCACTACTTATCCCATTATCACCGACTAAAGGGAAGACCTAGACAAGTCGCTCCGCGTCATGAGCTGTCCCCCAGACAAGAGAGAGCTGCAGCACATCAAATTCCCCACCACGGCAGCTCTCTGCAGCAGGACCAGAAGTCCAGGCTGCACCATCCTCACTCCCACTGCCCGAGAGATGCGCAGCGGTGAAATATCCCCAAATTAAGCAATTATGTTTAGACACACAAACACACAGAGACCTCCCACTAACTCAGCAGATTCTTTTGAAAGTTGGCACTGTCAAAACAAACACAGTCGCCTGTAGCACCCTTCCCCGGCTCCCGCTGACAGCGCTAGTGAGGAGGAGGAGGTGCTGAGTACTTTGTTATAATGAGGAGGAGGATAGTGTTGGGAAAGGTGTTGAGTTTGACACAGAAGTATCAAGAGCAGGAAAGCGAAAGTCAAGGAAATCAGCCTTGTGCCACCTAAAATTGCTCTGGCACTAAACCTACAAAAATCAATGACTCTGCTTTCACAGGAGGTTTCACATAAACCTGAGGGAGTGTACAGCACGAGCTGCACCAGATGGAAAGTCTCTAGAAGTGGGGAGTGAGACAGGAGCAGTGCTGCTATCTCTGAGCTACATCAAACACAGAATTCACAAACAGCAATTAGGGCTACTCACATCTATCCCTGCCTTCACTTCTGCTGTACCAGGGAGGAGGCAGAGACAGCACCGAGAAAAAACCAAAGTGTTATAAACGTATCTGCAGGTAGTAAAAGCATTGTTTGTACTTATGTATTTGTGTCTGCTACCTGATTAAAAATTTGGTAATACAGCAGCCTGAATTTTAGGTCAAAGTTATTTTTCCTTGGTTGCACCTTTTCAAACTTATTTAATCACAATAGCTTGTCTTCCTTTGCTCTCCCTCAGAAAACCACCCCTTCCCTGCACATTTTAAACCTTCTCACAAAGAAAACTGAGGGAAAATAATTTTTGTGCAACTTATCCATCTTTCAAAGCAGCTTCTGGCAGAAGGGAGCTGAGAGTGATGAGTCCATAGAATAATAAATAATAACAATATTGAGCAGTTTTTCAGGGCAAATGTACATTGAAAAACTTTTCCTCTTGAGTGCCTGACATTATTAATTTGTTCTCCAAACACACTGGTGAGGGGAATCAGCTCATTTTTACACACAGGGAAACTGAGCATATAGATTTCAATAATTGTTTAAGACACAGAGGAGTCAGTTCCAGAAACTGGGCAGAACAACTCACAGAGATCACAGCCCATATCCATGGCAACATTTGAGCAGAGCCTTGTCACCACAATAATTGTTATCGGCAAGTGACACATGCTTGGGGTCTGTGACACCTGTGAATGATATCCTCCTGGAGCTGCCCTTCCCTGTGCTCCAGAAGGAGCACATCCCAGGCCTCAAGGAACAGCAAAGGCTGGACAGAAGTTCCTGTAATTATTGATGACTGAAGTATTTCTAACCCCTTCCCAGCTTCTGCTTAAAAGGGTTCAAACTCGTAGTAATCTACTGCTTAAGTAATATGTGACATCCAAAGTTCTCATTTTGAGCTGCACAAACAATGCTCGTCTGGGACATCCTTTCCTGTGGAACAGCAGCATTTTTATTTTGTACCACAGGACTGTGTTCTCAGCCCCATTACCACAGAGACTTCAGATGAACTGAGGGGAGGGGGAGAAGACCTGATCTGATCCTTGCTGTATCCACATGAAATGTCTTGTGAGTGACCTTGCGTCCAACCTTCTAACATCTAAGACAAAAGCATGGAGAAGCTGAACAAAGGAAAGCAGGAAAGCTCCCTGAACAGGGCGTGTGTGGTTTTTGCTTGTTTGCATAGAGATACATTTTGAGGCTGAGAAACAGATACCATATTTTTAAGTCTATTCATGTTTCATAGTACTTGTAGCAGAATCACAAAAATATTAAGAATTTCCAGGACCAGAACAACACTAAACCCAGGTGAAAATCTTGCCTGTCACACCCACACTAACGAGCTCTCAGAAATCAATGGATTTAGGGATTCCTGTGTGGACAAACATAACTTGCCTCAGGTTCCCCTGATAACAGCTTGGTGATGAACCCAGCCTTCATCCTCCCTTTTCCTTACAGGATTCCTTATGAGCCAGGTTACAATGCAGAAGTGAGGCAGGCAGGGGGATAGCTCTTGTGTCACCCCCTGGTCACCCTGGGCAGTGGCTGGTGCTGGCACACCAGTATGATCTGCATAAGCTGATGCACTGGGGCTACTGCTTTGCTTTTTAGAGCTATTGATTTCCTGCCCTTTCTTGTAAAGCATTCTGTGAACTGGAAGCAGTTAAAGGTTAACAGCAAAGATTTTGTAAAAAGAATATTTTAGAACTGTTTAAGATCCTAAATCATTAGTAGTTAAATGCCCACACCTAAAAACTGTTCTGAAATTTGTGTCTTCAGGCAATGAAGCTCCAAGAGTTACTTGCCAATATAAGCACCCCTGACTCTGCTCCAGCTCAGCACAGGCAATTCCCAGCTCCCTGCCAGGATCCCAGCAGTAATGGAGCAAAAAAGAAAAGCT
This sequence comes from Anomalospiza imberbis, assembly GCF_031753505.1. NCBI lineage: Eukaryota > Metazoa > Chordata > Aves > Passeriformes > Viduidae > Anomalospiza > Anomalospiza imberbis. The sequence goes on from NC_089683.1 coordinate 103,399,057, forward strand.
AAAGAGACAACAGGCACTGGACGTTCCTGTCAGAGGGTAGGAGAAGTGAGGAAAAGTGTGTCTCTGGTGAGACCCCACCTAGAGTGCTACATCCAGCTCTGGAGTGCTGCACCCAGCTCTGGGGTTCTCAAAATATGGACCTTTTGGAGCAAGTCTAGAGGAGACCACCAAGGTGAGCAGAGGGATGGAGCAGCTCTGCTGTGAGGAAAGGCTGAGAGCATTGGGATTTTACAAAAGAGAAGCTTCAGGGTGACCTAATTACAGCCTGCCAGTACCTTACAGGTAAGGTGGGCAAGACTATTTACAAGGGCCTGGATTGACAGGATGGGGCAGTGGGTTTAATTGAAAGAGAGTAGGTTTTGATTATCTATTAGATTAGGACTCTTCCCTGTGAGGGTGGTGAGGTTCTCGCACAGGTTACCCAGAGAAGCTGTGGCTGCCCCATCCCTGGAAGTGTCCAAGGCTGGGTTGGATGGAGCTTTGAGAAACCTCTTCTAGTGGAAGGTGTCCCTGTCCATGGCAGGGGGTGGAGCTGGATAATCTTCAAGGTCCCTCCCAACCCAAGTCATTCTTTGAAAGGAATTGCTGCCTGAAAAACACAGTGCACACCCACATGTGTGTGCATTGAGGGGAATTTCACGCGCATCTTGTTTACAAGCTGTACATGACAAACTGACGTTTCTGTTACTGTGCCTGTGTTTCCCCATTTTATGCTCCTTTTTTAAATGCACAAACCTAGGCCTTTTTATGCACAAACCTAGGAAAAAGAAGGAAGCTTGCTGTCTGAGAGCCACTTTTGTCACCTGGGACCTGCACAATCTGTGTGTGTTAATTTTAGGAGGAACGTCCTGAGCAGCATCCACTGCTGCTGACAGCACCTGGCAGAAGGGCTACATCCTGCACATCCTTTGGCAGGTTTTCTGGGAAGCAGCTACAATAGAGCTGCAGTACAGATGGTCCTGCATTTGGGGGTGTTTGGATCCAGACCCTTCAGTTGGGTCTGTCTGAAGGGAAGCTGCCTTCAATACACCCAAATATTTTGGGTTTAAAGCTACATGGACGCGGCTCAACTTATTTCCCTTTCAGCTCCACCTCTCATTTGGGCAGTGCAAAAGCTTTCAAACCCAAAAATTCTCTGCTTTCAGCTGTACATCACCACCCAAACTCTAATGCTGGCACATCCAGGCTCCGAAGGTAGGACGCCCCAGTGGCCTTGGGGGGCTGAAGCTCCCTTGGGGATGCTGGGATGAAATGTGCTCTACACTGGAGCTCCTCCACTGGAGGGGTAGCAGAAATGAGGGGGAAGGTTATTTAAAATATCCTGGTAGGATCCATCCCTGGCAAAGGATTCAGCCACAATAGGTTCATTCAGACTTCTAAGTCATTAGACTATTTTCCAGCATTATTTTTTAAAGATGTGTTCTGTCTCCTAAAGAATTGCTTCTCAATGCAAAAGCAGAATGATGAATACATCTCCCCTTTCCCTGCTGAATACAACTTAGGAAAACATAATGCTTCTCATCTGATTTCCTCCTCAAGTCAAAATAAGCCAACCAAATCCTGCTGTATACACCTATCAATACAAACAAAAGATGCAGAGATGGGGTTGTTTTGTAGCAGAAATAAACACAGTTTACGGAATGATTTTCCTTTCATGACAGCTTAAGGTCCTTCAAACTTGACAGAATTGATTACTGAGTCAAAGCAAAGGAGGGCAGGGAATGGAGTTTTTGTTGCGTACACACCTGTAATGTTACATGCTCTGTGGGCTACGGGGAAGGAAGTGGAAGGCTTGAGCTCTTAGAAGGAAAACCCAGAGAGGAAAAAGAACAAGGGATATCTTGGGATTAGCTTTAGCATAACATCCCACAGTATGTTTACTTTGCTTCTCCATCTCATATTTCTTCCTGGGATCAGTCCCCAGCCCTGCAGACCCTCCCAGGAGTACAATGCCCCTTTCGTGTATTGTACGAGTGGCACTGAGAGTACAGCAGCTTCAAAACATAAAAGGAAAAAAAGAGTCTCCCTCAACGCCATCATCATTTTTAAAAAAGGCAATTGATGTCGCCTGAAGCAGCAGCTATGAAGCCCAATTATACCACATTTCATTCAAGTGTCAAAAATTGGAATAATAATAACCAACAACGAGGAGCACATATAGGAAATGATGCTGCCATCTTCTTTTGTTTTGGCCACGCGTTTTCATAAATTCAGGCTTTGAGCAGACCCAGTGCCACATTCCTTCAAGGACTTTCTTGTTCGCTATTGTTTTCAGTTCTTAACAATTGGCTTCCCTGACTACTTTCCTTGTGTTGACAGTCACTCACAGAGCCTCCATATGCTCCCACTACTTGGGTAGTCAATCATTTGTGAATTAGCTATCCAATCAAAGATCTACAAGAGGCTGGTAGTGTTTATTCGTTGCTGGTGTTTTGAGTGAGTGTATTGCTCGCAAAAGGTGTCAGATTAAACACGCAGAAATGAATTTATTCGCGGGATGTGGATTGCGCAGTCGGAAGCAGAGACACAAGCACTGGCCAGAGCTCACATGGAGTTATTTGGGTTTTTTTTTCCCCTTTGTTTTGTTGTGTTTTAAAACACACTTGAGGTAAGATGTCACTGGACTCAGGAAGACAGCAACCACCCTCTTACTTGCAATGGAATTTTTGGGAAGAGGCTGCAATCCTGGCTGGAAGCAAGGGAGTGGCTCCAGAGGCTGCCTAAGTGTGGAGGACAGAAAGGTTACAGCAGTCAAAGGCATCCTGATGGAATATTTCCCTCATCTTACATCATGGAGGTGCACAGTGCAGCCTTGCCAGACACATTCCTCTCCGCACCAGCAATATTCCTGCATTCCCAGCTGCATGGACAGAACCCTCAGGACCCCCTGGAAGCATTTGTGCCTGATGCTGGGAATGATCTCGGACAAAAATCATCCTTCTTTTAAGATCTGCCTCAAAACACCAACACAATACTCCCCTTAGCTGTCATTTTTGGGGAATTTAAAGGCATTTTAACACTGGCCAACAGAGCCTAAACCAAGCAATGCCAACTTGCAGAACAGCCAGCTTTCATCCAGCAGAGTTGTTCCAAATCAGGATTATCACTTGCCATCAGAGACACTGCCTAATTCAGAGCTGGATGCAAACCTTGACAGGATTTAAACACACAGCTCACATGAACTTGCCTCCTCTACAGGAAAAGGGGAAAAAAAGTTGACATAGCAAGGTTGTGTTTGGAGATCTCACTTTACAGCCCAAGTTTATGCTAAAAGATGAGTAACACACATATCTATATATCCACAGGGGCTCCACATTGTCACCTTTACCTGACTTAAGAGATCTATTTATAAGCAAAAAAAAATAAAAATTAACAGCCAGTCCAAAGAAAATGTCACCGGTGATGAGAGAATCAAGCTGATTTCTTTTCTTCTCATGAATCAGTGTCACAATAAAGGGTCTGCATGACAACCCTGCCCTTAGCAATCACTGAAAATCCCAGTTCCTTTGAAATTATGAGCAGCCTGGTCCTTATATTGCCAGTACTTGGTGATGATGACAATGATGCACAGGGAGAGATGTAACTTAGCTGCTTGTCACAGTTTTTACTTCAGCTGAATTCCAGCAGCATTTACTATTCTGTATTAATAGAAATTAAAATATTAAACACTTACTCATTAAGGTATGCAGATATGGTTCACAGGGAACTGGTAAGAAAATGCCATTTTTAAGTGGAGATATTGCAGTGAAGAATATTTCAAGTTAGAGCTTCCCAGAAGAAATATAAAGCACTTGTTTATTCAGTGTCAGTTGGAATAACAAAAATTCATTCTACTGGTAATAGTGCATCAATACATATTAAGCCAATGGCAATTTTCCTGAAGTTTTCCCTTCTTCAGAATTCATGAAAGAAATTTAAAACACTCAAGGCAAATGTCAGTGCGAGGGACAGTAATGTAAAGAATCAAAGTGTAACTACCTGGAATGTACATTAAATAAGAGGCAGAGAATGAGCACTGAGTGAATTTTTATATGTTCACATTACAACAAACTAGTCAAAGATTCTGACCCCTGGCACTGGAGAAATCTTCCCAGTTTTGATATTTGCAATAAGATAATTCCCAAGAGGGCTGGAAGAAACCCTCTTCCTCTCCCTTTCTTTCAATAAAATGAGACCTCATCTGTATTATGAGGAAGAATACTAATAATTTGGTAGTGTTCTGAAGTAGCTTTTATAAAGCTTCTGCTTGGAGTTTAATATTGCCTGGGAAGTCCAGCAGATTTTCCTGGCTTTGCTGGAGGGAGAAGCCCTAGATGGAGCACTCAGCTCCCAACCTCTGCCAGGAGAATGTGGAGGGGATGTGCTCAACCCTTGTGCAGCCAGCCCAGGGGGAAAAATCCAGAGAGTCCCATAATGGGGCATGGGTGGGTCCCATCTGCACACAGGAAATCTCCTGGTAAGTCCAAAATGTGCTCCCTACACGGGAACGATTCCGGAGCCTCTCTGCCTTTATGGTAGCTCCTCACTGACTGCCTCTGGGCTGATCCCACACAGACATTTGGGTGAAGTGCAAGAGTATTACTCGAAGAAAGGAAAAAAAAAAACCAAAAAAACAAAACAAGGCAAGAGAGTTGGCAGCGGTGTGTAATAACAAATAGGTGCAGGCCGTCAAAACAATTAATGTCACTTTGCAAGGTCTTTGGAAATATATCAACAGAGGGAACCCACAGATGGCTCCTTTCCAGTGCATTTTGGAAGGGGGTAGGATGGGCCATGCTACTGCAAATCCCAAGCTGAAAGATGAGAAGGACAAAAAAAAAAAAAAAAGCAGAAAGAGCAGAAAACGTGGCTATTTTTTTTTCCTCCTGAAATTCCTCTTCAGAAATAAATTGTGCATGTATAGCCAGGGCAAAGATTGACCCAGAGGTTGGATGGTCTAATGCAACAGATACACCAAGCTGACCCATAATGCCATAAATGCTGGATAGAGGACCAGAATTTTCCAGTGCTCAGCACCAATTAAGGCCAGGTTTGCAGAAAACGTCCTTCCCAGGAGGTCCAGTGTAGCAGAAAGCATTTGGCTCCCTCTTGATGTTTGCAGAAATGTTTTCAGAAGACCTTCTTTTCCTGGCACGCTGCCCTCTTTCTATACCCAGGTATTTAAACAGGCCTTTAAAAGGCCAAATTATCGTCTCCCTGATTCTCAGTTTCCTACCATTAAATTGGGAATAAAAATAAACTTCTTTCACAGCCAAGAAGCAAAGAGGATAAAAGCAGAGATCCTTGGTGCTCACACATCTCAATGCTGGGGGTCAGATAAGGATATGATTTTTGCACCAGCAAGTCTTATTTTGCTCGTGTGGTGATGTTACCCTCTTTCATTAAGTACCCAAACATTCAGAATAAAATCAGATCCTAAAGAAACAATGTTTTCTGCCCCCAGAAATCCTCCATTTCCAAAAAGACTGAGCTCACTCAAACTGTCTGTCCCTTCTAGAGATCCCTCTTGATTCCCTTTCCTTTACTGTCAGTTTGCCCAGAGCTGAGCCCTGCTTTTCCCAAGCAGGCAGCTGATGAGCTGGGCAGGTAAAGAGCATTGCGCCGGCATCTGTGGGGTGTATGTATACATTTGTACACGTGCACATCTATAGACACACATATATGTCCACTTTTAAGGCTGGGACATCACTTCAGTCCTTTCTGAACAGCAGGTAGGATGTACCGGAGGGGTGGGGCACGCCCTGGCTCAGTGACAGACAGCAGGCTGTTTGTAGGGCTCTGTTGCCCTCCCTGGCTGCACACAGGTACGGATGACCATGGGGACTGTAACTCACACAGTGCTGGCAGGCAGCAAACACTGTGGAAACCAAGCCAAGAGGAGGAAAGATTGTCCTTTTGCTCTGATATTTCCAAACACAGTCTTGCATTTCCTTATTTATCTCTAGTTAGGCACAGAAGGGACAGAAGAGGTGAATTTTCCAGGTACAGGTTTAGCTCCCTCCTTGCCTTTTCCTATAAACATCCACAAACCCCCCTTTAAAAAGGTGCCTGTTCTCAATCCCAGAGGTGTCAGGAGCCTGTCAGGGAAGTTCTGAAGTAACTCCCAGCTCTGCAAGGCACCATTTGAACTCTGAGTAAGCCCCATGCACAAAAAAGCCAAAGTGCACATGGGTTCAGCAGCCAGTCAATGAGTGGTAGCCCTCAGTGGGCCCAGGGAGGACAGCAAAAGTGACAAGTTCTGGGAAAGATCTGAAGAGCCAAGGAGACACCCCACAGGTGTCTCAAGTAGATTTGGGCTTCAATACCCTCAGTGTTACCCTGGGCAAAAGCTGCTAAGGAAGAGTGGAGATAAACAGTATAATTTCCATCATTATGCCTGAGAATAAGTGGGATTATTTCATCATGTAAGTCATAACCACAAAGAGCTTTCCACCATACTGATTCCCTGTAAAACCATTTGAAGACCTGTGCACATCTGAAGGAAGGACTCAGAATAAAAGAGGGATCCTCCTCTCTATTTCAACAATGACTTTTGAAGAGCATTTACCATGTTTTACTTCACAAGTACATTTCTGAACGTGTACTGGTGTAAGAAGTTTCATCAAGTTTGGAGAGAAAAAGGTAAAAGCTTTTAACATTAGTCAAGGACAGAGAGTGGTTAAAGTGCTATTTCCTTCCCCCTGTTTTAACCAATTACTCCTGCACTCCTGTACATGATTTCAGACTACTCTGTTTCAGGAAAACCCTGGGAAGAACTCTTTGCTGAGAAAGAAATATATTTTTTCAGCATTTGTGAATCTATTTCCTTGTAGTTTATTAAGTAAACTGTGCTCCTTATCTGGAGCCTGGTAAATGCAATGCAAAAATGTTATTTCTGCTCCCACGCTGACAATCAGAGCCTACGTGGTCTGTGGTGCTGCCTCTGGGATGGGCTGCAATCTCTCCAGGAAGTTTTGCTTTCTTTAGGACACCTCATCCAGCATCCTCTTGCCAGGGTAAACTTTTAGCATTTTCCAGCACCTGAGAGTGCTGCTTGGAGGTGTGTTTAGAACAAGCAAATAACCCTATGGCTTTTATGGTGTCCAGCACACACCAGTTCCCAGCTGCTGCTCTGGCCTTAAACAGACAAGGGCCACAATCCTCTTCTCCCACCTAGTTAACATGAGGTTTTCGAGGAGGTTTGTGTCCCTATCCAATGTACTATGAGCTCCTTCAGCTGCTCCTGTTCCACTTCAATCCTCTCCATACACATTCTAGAGCAGCCCACATGCCAACCTAGGACATTTTGCTCCATGCCTGCACTCTGGCTCTGCAGCCCTCGGCAAGGTTTTCCTTCGGGATGTCAGGGCACCACAAAGTGCTCGTCTCTCCTGGACTGACTTCACAGTGGCTTCCTTAACTAGCACCAGTTTTACAGGGAACTTAATGAACACCTAACCCAGATAACAGAATGGGGGCAGAGGGTCATGGGGAAGAGAAAAGATGGTCAGGAAACAAAAACATGGAGGGAGGAAAGACAGGCACAGAATGAAGGGAAATACTCAGCAGTCTTACAGACAGAATGGTGACAGGGAATGCAGTGGGAGCTGGAAGTGCTCATGTGTTACCTCATCTGGGTCAAGTAAGCCAATATCTCCCTCAACTGACATATTTTTCAAGATTAAGGCAAGGAAGGTTTTGGTGTTTCTTTTTCATTCTGTGGTGCCTTTTTCTATTCAGGAGCTTCAGTGGTTTAATTTTTGCTTTTCTTTTCTTTTTATTTTTTTTTCCTTTAATTACCTTGATCTTGCTTTCCCCATTCCCCATTTGGTCACTGTTTGAATAGGAATGAATTCCCAGTCTCCAAAGCACATATGTGATTTCTATGGAGTGATCCCAAATTACCTAATCTCAGCTCATATGCCAGTGCACATTCACAGTTTAACATCTTTTTTTTTCCTTGAAATTGGGCACAGGAACTGCTAGTTGGCTCAGATGTAAAAATAATACTCAAAACATCGAGGCCAAACCCTGCACAGTAAGTCTACATATGTGGTTGGGCACTAACAAGCAAGTAAGAAAATTATCTATTTAAAGACTCACTTCTGATTTAGACATTGCTTTGAAGCAGTGAGAGTAGCCAGCAGAGTCTGGTCTCCATCACAATTTTTCAAATATAAAAATTAAAAAATGATTATAATTATGCATTCTGAAAGCTGGATGGGGCCATGCTACACTGAAGCATATTTTCCAATGTAATTAAGGCTTTCAGCTGATTCCTTCTGACTGCAATTGTTATTTCAAATGTGAATTAATAAATCATGTCCATCTAGTTAAGAATTAAAATCAGTCTCAAGTATTCCTGCTTAGACCAGCAAACTTAAAGAGAGGGAGGGATGAATGCTCACAAGAAATTCTCAGTGGGGAAAAAAAAAAAGAAAAGAAAAAATAGGGAAAGTAAAAGAAAGGGCCTCATCTTATTTAGGGTTTTCCAGGCATCTAAGAAACACACAGGATGAAGTTACATGACTCACACATATGGAAGCGTTTTTCTAGCTTTATACCAAGACAATATGCAAATAGTCTACCCCTACTTTCACTCATGACTGGCTGCAAATACAAAATTCAAGCTGAATAATGTTAACTGCCAACATGCTCTGCTCTAAAGAATCCTCAAGGGCTTCTGGTCTCCTGTGGTATCCACAGAGCACTTTAGCTATCACAGTGAATTAGTGTAAGGCCTGGTAATGCACCTTTAAGTATGTGAGCCCTTTTAAGGCACTTAGAGGTCAAGTCTGTGGCTATATAAAGTACAACCTTTGGAACATTTATTTTCACTTGCCCATCCAGAGGCTCGGATGGCACGCAAAGGCGGTGTTTAATTTCATAAGAGCCCTTCAGATTCCAAATTGTCAGAGGCATCAACTGGCTCTGATAGCCAACCAAAGTTTACAGTAATGTAATAAAGCAAGGTAAATATTGGCAATCAGGCAGCGGCTGCTGAGTGTGGCTGCATGGGGCAGGAGGAATCGCCACTGTGAGAGAAAGTTGTCATTTTGCAAAGGGACCTTCTAAATAGCAAGGCACAAGTCAGAGCAAGTCCAGATGGGCTTCTTCCCTGGAACATAAACACAGACACTCTGCTCAGCCTCTTCCACATTTCTCAGCTATCCCAGACCATGAACAGTAGCTCCCAATGTGCAATTGATCAAAAATTCCCTGTGAGTAAAGAATTCCCATGCAAACATTGAGTGTTTCTACAGACATTATGACAAAGAGATGCCCAAGCAGAAGCTACTGAAAATAAAAAGGGCCCATAAGAAAGGAACTGTAGATATCAAAGCTAAAGTTATTTTACACTACTCCCTCAATGAGATGATGCAGCACATAAAGCATTATTTGATCACGGACTTGCTTATAAGAGAGCACAGTTTTACTCTGAATATTGAAGGGGTTTTTTTCCCTGAGAGTAAAAATGTAGTGCAAAATGCACAGGATGTCCCTGCTGTGAGAAAACAGGAGCTGCCATGTGTGTGCCTGGAGACACCTGAGCTTGCAGAGCTGGACAGCTCTGAGCGCTGCCAGGCCAGCCCCGCTCCTGGCAGCGGAACGCTGTCTTTTCCTGTTCTGCTGGGAGGGCCCTGGGCTCTTCGGAGAGGAATCCTGCTTTGCCCCAAACAGCACCCAACCACTCCCCATGCAGAGCCTTCCCCTCCAACACTGGCTCCTTGTGCAGTTCATTCCATACCTGATTTTGGTGAGACTAGGCCAGTGAATAAAATAAAACCATATATAAAAAGCAAATAAAAGGAGGGGGCTCTCTGTACTTGTGACTGAGTGGGACATTAGCAGAAACACTCAGATAAGCCCCTGTCAAACAGTGATCAGTGCCCTGTGTCAGCTGTTTTGTTACCTTTTGAGGAGCAATTTACTGGGCAGTGAGAGTTTACAGAGCAGATCTATGGGCATGTGCCAGAGGTACCTGGGCAAAGCTGCCTTCTTCTGTATTTTTTAGTGCATCTCAGCCTCTTCTCTTTATTTAGTTAAAGTTATTTATTTATATGAAATGGGACTATATCTGTTGATACTCAAAAGGAAGATGAAGAGTTAGGAATCTGGTCTTATTGATCTGGATATCTGTAATGCAAATGAATAAATAACACCCAGAGAGGATGTTTATTGGTTAATGTCATGTACTCAGTTATTGTGTGCTGATACTAATCAAGGCACTACAGAGTTTGTATAGACTCCTTAGCTTCTTCATCACACAGGAGGTGCCTGGCTGGGAGATGGTGCCATTTTGAAGTTTTGTTCATTACTGAGTGCTTGTCCTTGCCCTGAAAGTTCCCTGTATCAGGCATGATTTCTGTGACTTGCTGATTTGTAGGATGAGGCTTGCTGTGAAAGCCACACACTGTTCTCTCAGCACTTCAGAAGAGAAGCTTGGAAGGTTTTCTACCTACCCACAAACAAAACCATTCTCCCAAAGTTACTCCAAAGGCTGATGTGAGGATGCTCAGTACCCTTGCATAGTCAAACTGTTATTCAGTTTGCTGAGTGCCACTGCTGTCAAGGACAAGAAATACATTCATTACTCTATTCACTGGCTTTAACAGTATGAAATGACATGAAACAAACTGTTTTATGTCAAGAAGCCCTAAAAAAAAATAAAAAGGTTGAAAGGAAAGGAAGGACAGTAGAAGAAATGCATTTAAATCAAGAGGGGAAAAAAAACTGCTGAACCCTCACCCTTCTTGTTCAAGATTATGCCCAGTGGAAACTGGAAATTGGAAATTGTCACACCACCACATGGAATAACAGTGGCCAAATCAGTCCCTGGTTAGCACAGAGCCCAGGAACTACTGCTACACAGTGCTGCAAACACACAAAAGCTCACACTGCTACACATGTGCAAAATTCACGAGGACAAATACCCCATCAGCTGTGGGCAGTGCCTGTGCCTGCCTTGCAGCAGTGAGCCAGGATATTCACTTCCCACCGAGGCTCCCTCTCCGAGGAAGGGAAGCAGCCGTGCCAAGCCTCGAGCGACAGTGTAATGACATTAATTTTCCAGGCACGCTGATGACAGCTCTGTGAAGGCTGGAATTTGAGTAATGCAGGTTGCACTGCCATTGTCCTGTCTCGGTGCAGAGGGGTCAGACTCTGGAGGCTGCTTTATGTGCAAGGAGCACAGCTCAGCCCAAAGCACTCCCTGGAAAAACCCAGCGGAAAAGGAACGAGACGCTGCAGAAAACGCAGCGGTTTTGTGGAACTGATGAAAGGTGCCATAGCTGACTAGTAGTGACATGTCCCTAACACAGGGACAGGACAGTCCTTGTCCCCACTGCAGCTCACAGCTGATAGTTGTGAGATTGCCTGGTTTACACAGGAATGAATGTTTTGGTTCAGCCCAGGCATGTTTTGCAGCACTGCTCACTGAGCTCCTGACCTTTTCAGGCAACCCCTGAAACACACTGACCAATAGGTATCTGGCTGATGGACAAAAATAGTCACATATTCTTGCCTATCTCCACTTTTCCCTTATCCCCATTCCAAGCTCCATGGAAGATTTCTCCCTAATATAGCCTCCTGGTAACTCACTGTAGTCTGTCATCGCTTACAAAAAGCACACGAGACACTTTGTTGATCTTTCCCACTCTGAGTTCAAACCCCCCTGGTAACAGCAACACTGTCCAGAGCAATTGCTAATCCAGTAAAACCTGCAGTGCTCAAGGATGGCCAGTTAAGCTGCCTGCCCTACAGGAATGAGAGATTCAGCTTGAAAGTCACCCATGACGCAGAATCAGTGAGCCAGGACAAGTCTAAAAAACTGCAACTTTATTCCTCTTTTTGCTTTAAGGACCCACCATTGCACAATATTAGCAGCACCTTCAGCTTCCTCCCACAGCCATAAGTATCAGAGGGGTTAAACCCCGCAGCACCTCCCCTAAACAACAGCACAGCAGCACCGTACAGCAGAGCATGGGTTCCCTCAGTTTAGGACTACCCAGAGTGACCTGGAAATCAGGGTTGCAGCAGGACAGAGCTGCCTTGGCCATGGCAACATGGAATTTGCTTGGTCATTACAGCTCCTATGGATTCTGGCAGCACAGAGCTACAGCCCAGGAGAGAGATTTGAAATGGTTTGCTGATTGCCATCTGCTACAGAGGGAGACACTGAAGACTGCTCAGCTACTGCTTCAAATCTTGAGCAGATGCTCTACAAAAGAGAAAATGTCTCCAGCTTGCAGAGAAATGTGCTTGCCTCGCTCTCCAAACCTGGCCCATAGCAGTTACTTACCACGTGGCACAGGATTGGAAGGTTTGAAATGTAGCCAAATGAAGACATTCTTGGCTTTATCATGAGCATTTAAGAGCTACCAGGTGAATCTTCCTGGGCAAGGTAAGGAGTGACTCCAGGAGTTGTATTTACAGCAGGCCAAAGCAAGTTCCACAGGAAGGATTTTCAAAGTTCTCAATGTATGTTACAAATCATCCTGCATTACTGGCAGGCTATATTTTTTATATTTGATTATTCAATTGGGTCTTCCTTGCCTATCTCTTCCTTTGCTGTATAAGCCATTACAAAATAGTTACCAGTTCTGCCAGCAAGGTGAGACATGTCCCAGTGTCCCTTTCAAACTGGCAATTACCTTCAACTAACATAAAAGCTATGAAACAAGCTTCAAGAGAAGCAGTACACCAGTTGACTCCACAGTCCTTCCACAGGGATCAGAATCAAAGATTAAGCAGTTTCTCAGGGTCTCTCTGGTGTTGTTTTAAGGAGGCAACAATGAATATGGGACGTGAGATCCATCCAGGAAGCAGTTGTGGAAGACAAGCAATGCTAGGCTGGAGAAGAACAAGGAGATGAAAGACTATCTTTTTGAAAAGAAAACATATCTCATGAAACCCAACATTTGCTGGGTGAAGCCAAAAGCATTCTCTCCTTTCCATGCTCCCATTCACCACAAACCCCCCTAAGATCTGCCTGCCTTATCTCGGGAAGGTTAGCTCAGGGAAAATGCAAGTGAGCAAGTGCAGATGAAGCTCCTATCCCCACATCACACAAACTCCTTCAAACAAATCTATGAGGTTTGGGTGGTTTCCAGCCCCTGCAAATCAAGAAACATGGATTAGTTTGCAAACCTTGTCATGAATGGAACCCTACAGGGCTCCCACAGCTCTAATTTTAAGCCGCACCCCCATACTCTGCACAAACACACACATCCATGAGACAGAACAACATCCATACCCCACACTGCCTATTTGTTCATTGCCAACAAGTAGATTAGAGTTCAATTCACTCTGATTAAAGGACTGCACTGATCGGTGAGCCAATCCTGCTTTTTGTCCAACACGACTCAATCATTGTTCACTCACTGGCCCAAGCTGATCCTGGCTTTTGTGTGGGCATAAAAACACTCTCCCCTGTTTTCAGTGCTCAATGGGATGGGAACATCTGCAGCACTCAGCCATCGGGCACGGACATATCCTTATGGCATAGACCCACAGGGAAAAGGTCCATCCAAAGGGGACTGGGAACACAGCAAGCACACTTGGTATCTGGGGATAAATGAACCTGCTGTGTGAGGGTGCTCCCTACACACCCACTGCCCATCCCAGCAATCCCCACAGCTGATCCTGATGGAGCAACTGTCTCTTCCCACCCTTCCTGCCTCCACACAGGCCCCAACACTCGCAGCACCCACGGGAAACTCACAGAAAACAAAGCTGTCACAGCTATACCCTGTCTGCTTCCATGCCAAAATAAGACAGTCCTCCCCTGCCATCCGTATTAGAGGAAAGGTTGTGAGCCTGTGAGCTCTTTTCACTCACAGTGCCAACCAAAATATTCCAGAGGTAATTTAAAAATATCTCCTTGGTGTGTGCAACAGGAGCAGGCTGCGCCTGAGCTGCTGTGTTTCTCTCTTCTCTGCAGTGGCCACCTGGGATGCAACCAGCATGCACTTCCTAAGCTCCAGGGGTGGCATTTGCAGCCTGCCACAGAGACGCCTGCAACAGCTCACATCTGAGGCAGCTCCCTCCTGCGTTTGTTCAATGGGACAGGCAGGACACATCCCCAGCCCTCTCCTGCTGCCCAGGCACACTGTGTGGGCAGGGAGTGGAGGTGAAACAAATTCAACCGGATGGGAGAAAATGGCAGCTCAGGATTGACAGAAAGGCCATTGCATGGAGCTGTGGGAAATCCTGAGCCCCCAAGGAGAGCAGAAAATGGGAAACTCAGGCTCAGTTTCCAGAAATTCATATCCACAAAAATAAACCACAGAGTGACTCAGAAGAGCGTGTTTTCATACACAGGAACACTGTGCATTGCCCTGCTGCCAGTAATGGCAGTGACAGAAAGGCACAAGCACCAGGTCTGTATTACATGGACAGTTGTGCAATCTTGCCTGGCACAGCCCTGGCCACGTCCCTCCTGCCCTGAAGAAGCAGGTGCCCCCTTGAAAGTGCATTAAACTCCATGTTTACTGTCAGTAGTCACCCTTATTTAATACTCCCGTATTTGATCCACTTGTTCTCTTGTCTTTGTTCACATAATTATATTTTGCTTTCCTTTTTTTCCACTAACTTTTAATCCCCCTCACATGTCCCCCCAAGGAACAAGGTGTTAACATGATGTGGCCAAGCATGGTGTTAATCAGAGCAGTAAGATTTCAAAGGGGTGCCACATCTCCCTCTCTCTACAGCACCAGAAGCCAGCTGAGAACACCACAGCCTTTACTTTGAACAGACCCACTGATATTTTTTGCCATGTATAAAAATCATTCAATGTGAGACAGATGTTTTAGTCTAGAGATGATACAGCCACGTACACCTGTGCCCAGGCCACATTTGGAATAAAAAACTGTTTCAGCACGGTGAGCACTGCATCCCATGGCCTTTATAGCAGCCTTCTAAAGCCAAATCTTTCGTCAACTAATGTTTGTTCTAAGTCCAAGGAAGCAGGAAACAGCCTGTGAAGTTTGCCACAGGTCCCTAACATTTATGCATACTGTTGTTCTTTCTCCCTGCATGTTAGGTTTGGAGAGCAGAAATTGTGGGGGGATGGGGGGAGGGTTTGGCTGAATCTGTTTAGGACTCCTTATTGGACAGTGTTAGCACAGAGTTTCTGGGAACAATGGCAGAAGGAGGGAAATTTCATCAGGTTGGGTAAAACAATCAGCCTGAAACAGTGCTACCCTCAAGCATTTTCAACAATGGACTCGAAGGTCTGAGGAGAGAGGGATGTTTCCAGAAGCTGTCATTTTGGCTTTTGTTCCTTTCCCCCGACCCTGTGAATCCTCTGCAATACCTGTTCTCACACAGCCACGTCCAGTGAGTGCTGCATTAGCACATCTTTCTTGGAGAGGACAGAGAGGGTAGAGATGAAAAGGCCGTTCCGGACCCATTCGTTATGACTGTGTTTTCTAAGGCAGTACATGAAACCTGTCACTGTCTCTCCTGTCATTTCCCTCCCCCTTTGCTGGTCTTTTTTTTTTTTTTTTTTTTTTTTTTTTGGTTTTTTTTTGCTTTTTTTTTTCCTGGTTGCATATCATGACCAAGAGGCTGGATCATGATGCACTAAGGAAATATTAATTCCTTTGCTGTTGCATCTAAAAGCTAAGATGACGAATTTCTGTGCCATGCTACATTATACGGGGATAAAGGAACAAAAGGGTGAAGGACAGTGGCTGCATGGTGTCTTAATCAGATGCAGATCAGCCTAAGAGCATCAGACCATCAAATCCCTGCTCTGCAGCAATCGTGCACCTTTAGTCAGGCTCTGAATGGGCTGAGATAGATTCGGGGCTTTATTGAAAGATCATACAGGATGACTGCAAAATCCCATTACTTGTTGATTAAGTATTGATTGCCTCGGTATTAACAAGCCAGCTAATATGAAGTGACCTCTGAGGCCACTGGTTGGAGGAAAAAAAAGACAATTTACTAAAACAGGCAGGCAGATGAATAAGAGGGCTAGATCTGCTCTTGGCTTTTAGCTTCGGTTAAAATGTCACACTCGATAGTGCAGATCAATGCCCACTTTATTTCCTTGCAGCCGTCTTATTACCATCATGAGGCTGCCTCCTTTGATGCTTTTTAATGACCCTCTGAACCGCGTGCTCTGCTTACCCACTGCCTTTGACTAAAAGGAAAGGAAAAGCTTTTTTTTTCCCCTTGCTGGTGATGGAGTGGCTGAGAACATGACATTGTGCCAGTATAAGTGGAGCAATGAGGTTTCTCGGGTCACCGGTGCTGCGACTCTGCTCTTTCACTCGGTTTCTAGCTTTTCTTTCTTTCTTTTCTAGATTTCAAAAAGTCTTGCTCCTTTTCATAACTTCAAAACTGGTGAGATATTAAGAGACCACCTACTGGCAACTTCTGTCCAACACTCTTATTTGTGTTTTTAAGTGCAATAAGTTTAGCAGCTCTCGTTACATTAATTCTCCTGAAAAGCACCTCATCCAATTATTTTGAACCTAATTTTTTTTTTTCTTGTTGCCATTTGCAAATCGAAGAATTACTTTTCATGGTGAATAAAGAGCACTGAGGGGATATAGTTCAAGTCTCCTGAATCAAAATTGGACCACATTAAGAGTCGTGGAAGATCCGAGACTTTCCTCTTCAGCACATGAACAGTCTTTTAATCTAAGCTTATGTATTGAGTCAAACACAAACTACACATTAAAGAGAAGAAAACAATTCTATATTCAAGATGCTACAGTTCTGTAAAGCATTCACATAAGCATATTTAGTTCTCATTTAAGAGACGAACCTGCAAATAATTTGATGTTTTGAAGAAATAGACAAAGCTATAGAGAGTAGGGATGATTCAATACCTATTGAAAGACATAAAGGCTGTTTGAAACTCCTGGATAAATTAAGGACATGAGGAAGAGTAGGCAAATTAGGAAACAGCTATTCCAACAGCAAAGATTTTCTTCTCCTTGTGGAAGCCTGTAAAGCTAATGAGCCAAAGTTGAATGGATGTTAGTGGAGAAATCTCAGACAGGCATTTGTAGGCTGAAGACTTGGGGAGGGGGAGAGCAGAAAAATGCAAAAAAAAAAAAAAAAGAAGGATGACTGCAAATACCACCAGGGTGGGCCTCAGTTTTACACCAACAGCAACAACAGGGGCAACTTCTGCTTTGGAAGTAGCCAGTGGGAAGCAATGTGGTCGTGGCATTGCCTGATGACACCAGCCTGACCCAAAATCACTGAAGAGCTGCCCATCAGTTCCAGCAGACTATGGTACTGAGAACACAAAAACGTCTCTTGGTTTTTTGCAGTAACAAAAGGACACAATTCATGTGCCTCATTGCTTTAATTTCTCTCTCTCCTCCCTGCCACTCTTCGTTTTCTGAGGTTTTGTGGTAGAAACATGTACAAGAAAAATAATAAGCACCATCAGAAGGCTCTTTGGGGAGCATGAAGAAGTTTTGGTACTCTGCAAAGCCACGCTCACCCTCAACTGCTGAATCAGCCACAAATACAGGATCTGGCTTCTTATTCCCTCCTTTCCCTCCTCTCCTCTTCAATGTGACACTCTTAAAAATCAGAATAATGTGGGTAATCCTTGGAGTGTGAGACCATGATGGAATGACGTCGATTATTGCTGTGTGACTATTATTTATATAGTGCCATAAACGTGCACTATGCTCAGCAGAATACAAGACCTCCCTCCTGCACCAAACTGCGCAGAGCCCTGCGTAATGCAGATGGATCATTTCAAACACACGCACACACAGGCACACCCCTCTCCTGGCTCCTGTGCCAAGGGCTCCAGAGCTTTGGGAGATTGCTCTTTTTGATTTTTTTTTCTTCAAATTACTCACAAAAAGTTCCTCTTTAAACTGTAAGCCCAGCTTGAAGGCTGTTGGCCAAATGGAGGCGTGTAGGGGCTCAGATCTGGAGCAGAGCCTAACAGGCTTGTCCATAAACGTATGCCTCTCCAGCATCCTGCCTGCTGCAGCTCTAATTATAAATTACCTCTGTAGACACACAGGGGTTCTAGTGAATTAAGCAAAAAATTTAGACTGGCTGATAGGAAAACAAGTTTTTGCACAGCATTCCCAATAAGAAATTATACACTTGTTATGCATTACAGTCTGTGCTCAAAATGCTATTTCAGCATTCTGGGTATTAAAAAAGGAAGCTTATGTGGTCTTGTGGTGAAAGACTGTGAAGGATTATTTAAAGTAAACTGTAGGGAAATATAAAACAAACCCAGTTAATTTATCACAACAGCGAAGATGCATAAATAAGATGTTTATGAACAACAAGGACAGTTTACCTATTATTCCAAAGATTTCATGTTTTCAGGAGCAAAATATTTTCTTTAAAGAAAAACTATGCCAGTTTTTCTCAGGTCAACAATATAAAAGTCTGTATGGAAAGCAGCCTGAAAATCTTAGTTCAATGTACTTTTCACTATTTCTAATTATAATCATGATCTCCTGGGCCAAGTGACAGGAGAGCACAACTTTTGAAAACACCTGCATTAGATCAAAGACAGAACCTGGTGCCCAGAGAGCTTTGGGAAGATGCAGTGGAAACACATAAGAACAAGAAGCTCAGCAACAAGAATCAGCAACATTCACTGTCTCTAACAGAGTTTGTGCAGCTCAGGGCAGATGAAGTCCTGGCTAATTGCACATAATCTGTGCAATTAGCAATGGATCTTTAAAATAATTTTAACAAGTGATGAACCCTGTGCTCTAGGCTAAACTTCCTCAATGCCAAAATCACAAATTATGTCAAACCCAATAATCAGGGCCTCAATACCACCTTGATAATACATCACTTGGCTGAATCACGGGTCAGCCAGAAGTGCAAATCCTGAGAGCCCTTAAAGAAGTTTGAACCAATACACAACTGTGGACACCGACTTACATTTTTATGAGCACACTTTATATCAACAGTGCCCATCCCACCTCAGGCTTATTTAGATTTATGCCCAATTGGTGCTGTTCCTGGTTTCCGAATGGTGCCTGCAGCCTGATATTTTTCCTTCCATGTTAGCTGTTCCAGAGGTCACCCCTCTGTCCAGCAGGTGTGGCCCTGGTCAAGGTGAGCTGCGCACTCACCCCTTGTGAGCATTTGCTGAACCCAGGACTAAAGATGAGCTACAATAAACTCCTGAGGGTGAGTGGGCAGCACCCTGGCCTTCTCCTGACAAAGGGCATGAGCAGCACATCAAGGCTGTTCTTTTACCTGCCTGCCATTCATCTCCCTGCCTTTAAACCAATCATTGCTCATTTAATAACACAGTATGTGCTCCTGCTTCAAGAACTTAGACTTGTTCACAATCTCTGAGTTCTGCAGGGTCAGACTTTTATATTGCATTTGTGATATTTCACAGCACAGCACCCTGAGCTCTTTAGAGTCCACACATGTTTTTCCCCATCCCTGGAAGTGTCCAAGGCCAGATTAGACAGGGCTTGGAGCAACCTGGGATAGTGGAAGGTGTCCCTGCCCAGGCAGAAGGTGGAATTGGGTAAGTTTTAAGGTCCCTTCCAATCAAGGCTGTTCTATGATGATAACACAAATAAAAAAGCAGGAAATTGGAAGCAGAAGATCCGTCTTTAAAGCTTTATGGCTCCAAGTCAGCAGGCCATTGAGACAAATTGGGGCACCTGATTGCCCTCACTTTGCTGTTTCAGGCCACATTCACAGTCACACAAATACCACTGTGTTGGTTTATCATCTCTTTCCAACTGAAACCTACTTTCTTAACCACACAGCCTGGGGAGCAACCGGATTTAACTGAAAGGGACATTCAGAAACAGGAAAGCCCAGTCAGGAGAAATGCCCTGCACACCAGACTGCTCCTGAGCCAGCCCAAATCCACCCTGGAACAGCTCAGTTTCTTCCCAGTGGAAACATGGGCTTCCATCCACGTCCTGTGCCGCCCTCCACAGAGTGGGAACATCCTCTTTGGGTGGTGACAGTTTTTGCAACTCAGGTGGCACCTCCTGACTGGGTGTGTGCAGACATTCCCACCCACAGCAGCTGGCCAGCAAAGAGAAAGAGAGAATAGAGAGATCACATTTCAGTACAATGACTGCTTCCTCAGGAATGCCAATTGTAATTTTAAAACGGTGACAAGTGCTTCTTAGCCTGTGAACTTTCCTATTGCTGGGCTGAGTGAAATGGGGGCAGTTTTCCTTTAAATTTTGCCAGTAATTATATGGTACACAAAGTGACAGACTACAGGGTTTGGGTAGAATGCTAACATTGTTCTTTTTCCCTTTTAAAGGTCATGTGCAAGAAAACCTCTCTAGTTAAATCTATCCATTTAAAATCACCATTAGGTCACAGAAAGCAGCCTCAACATGCTAAGAGTCTTCAGTGGAAAACACATGCCAGGGTCCAGCTTGTACAGAGCTGCTGGCGGAGGTGATGCTTGGCAAGGTGTGCTCCAGTTCTGCTACAAAATCCTGGATTTGCTTCTCATACCCGTTTTTAGCTTCTCAGATGTGACCAGATTTCAGTGCATATCCATTTTTAATAAGAAAGGAAACGAGCAGGTGTTGACGTGTGGAAGAGAGCTGCAACAATTTCAACCGCATTTGTCTAATGGGGATGATAACACATTTCAACAAGGTATGCACTGAGGTATGATGAAAATAGGGCTGAAATCCCCTCCTGAACTGGGATCTTTGGAAGTATAAATTTAAGTTGCACTTTAATTTGTTACAGCACGCTGTTGAAAAGTAACAGCATTTAGAGATTACTGAGCAGACGCTAATGTGGTCCAAACAGACAATATTAATAATCTTGATATTACTTAATAACACGTGTTTTCCCTTCAAAGACTGACTGCAGAGCAAGAAGCACACAGAAACACTGACAGGGAATTCCCTTGCAATGCAGATGGCACATCCACCCCAAGTGCAGAGGGCAGGGAGCTTTCCCAGGGAATATCTGCTCCATGAGTCACACTGGATACATGGCTGTTGTGTCTAAGTGAAACACAGAGCTCTGACACTGGCGCTGATTAAGAAATAATTTGGTTTTTACTTCCCTGTGCAAAACATTTTAGCAACAGTAGCTGTTTCACAGAACAAATGCTTGAAAAACCCTATCATTACTTCCAAGGAAGTTGCAAGTGTTCTGTCACCAGTGGAAACCAGATCAGATTTGATCAATCACTGTGTTCTCAGTCTCTAACGTACTTCAACCTCAGTACAATATGCAAGAACTCATGAGAGAAGAGTTAGGTTAGAAGCAGATCCTCTAAGGAGTTAAAAAACCCCAAAGCATTCATTGGATCCTTGGGAACAGAAATTCCATGCCGGAACAACTGCTTTGCATTTTCAAATGAAATAATATTAAATACTGTGGTGTAGCATTGCTGGGTTAGCTGGTATTGATTTTATTTATGCTCAGCAGTCATTTACTTTGGAAGTACCCAAATTTTTTCCAAGAGCTCTGCTGATGTATGGATGTCCCATAATAAAAAGCACATTGTCTAGTAAGGATCAAAATTCATAACACTTTATACTCAATAGTTTTTAATTAAGTGCCACATTAATGCTGCTTGCATTGCTTTTTCATCATGGACCCAACTTCCAAATGAGCTCACAGACACATTTTCAAGTGCTCAGTATTCTCTAGGTTTTAAAAAATGCTCGGCTCCCATCTCAGCACCCAAAAAAAAGCGTGAGTGTTTCAGAGATGAGCTCTGCTAATAAACCTGTCCTATGCATCTGAAATAACAACAAGCACACACAGCACTCTATAGGTTGCAAACATCTTTTAACACAGCCTCCTGGGAGGTGGTGTACTGGGATGACTGTGCTTTTTACCACTACAATATATGAAAAGCTCAACTATTTCCTTGGACTTGTAGGCTTGCAAAAACAATCCTGTCAAAAAAAAGCTCTTCAGCTTCAACTGCTGATTATTACAACTTTAAAAGAAATACATCCCACAGAAAACAATTAACAACATCTGAAGATTCCTCTGCCTGCCTAGATGTCTTAATCTGGAAATTAATTATAAATTAAATTTATCACACACATGCAAAAAATACACATGTAGCTGCCCACCAATTTGAGATAATGCAAACATGAAGGGAAAGACTTCTGTAAAGAAGACTGTGTGAAAAGTAAAAGGATTAGCTTCAAATGATTATCCCTGGAATCTGACAAACCCTACACATACCTTACTTTAGCTCAAATTTGCCCTGCCAATCATGCTGTTAAATTACATAACAATTTGATGCCTCTCAACAAAAGATGGCATCCCGAGCATTAGCTTCCATTGTGGCAGTCACAAAAAATTGATGTCTATTTCCTGCCTACAATGTTTTTTATTTTTTCCTTAATTTTACATTTTTTCTCAGAGTTATATTACTTCTCTTTCTCTTTCTTTTTTTTTTTTTTTTTCTGAGACACTCCATAATCCTTATGCAGTGTTACTCATTTTGTTGTGACCACACATGCAGAGAAAAATAAATAATTCTTTTCAGGGATCCAGACGAACATAATCTGTGTTGTGTTCACTTTGTTATACTTTATGTAAGAGGTGACACAAAACCAGCAGAGCCAAGGCAGAATCTCAAGATACATATGCTGCCTTTCTGCCTTACACACACTCCCAAATATGTGACACTTGTTAAGTGGCAGCCACGTATCACGAGCATCTCATACATTTTATCTTTGTGTGTTTATGCTGGTTATTAAATACGAGATGTTAAAGAGTGTCGTAAGCAAGGCAGAGGGAAATGGCTTTACTTTGATTTGCATGGTGAAAACACAGATGAGCCAACACTCTATGAAAAGCAGCATTCTGGTCGCAGGATCAAAGGGAGCTGTTCCTGTGACTCTGGAGAGATGGACAGCAGCACCTTGTTCTCCTGCCTGCCAGGTCCTGTGGGGGCAGAGCACAGACCCCACTGCAGCACTGCTGTGCTTTCTTTCCTTGCATCACCCAGAGACCACAATAATTTGAGGGGTTGGGGCTGTCAGTTTATATGTTAAAAATGATCATGCTTCCACTTAACTATTTTCTTTGATGGCTTTTGGTAATTATAAATATTTCTGCTTTTTTCCCTGCCTGCTCCAAGAAAGAGTGAGTAGGTAGAGAACTCACTGCAGTGGGCCTGGAGGCTGCTGGGCATTGATTTGAGTGACCACATGTGAGGGGCAGGTCAGCCTGAGTGCCAGATAGGCTGCTCATGGACAGTGCACCCACAGGCAGGGAATGTGGTTAATGCATAGGTCAGGATGCCAGAACCCTTTCATGGCAGGCTACTCAAAGGGAAAACATTCCTCACTGGCTTCTGCCTCTGCACGTGACTCATTTTTGGTTCCTAGCACCATTAAATATATTGGACAGTGGAAAAAGGCATTCCAGCCTGCACCCTCACATGGTCAGGGCAGAGCAACCTCAACTTCCACCAAACCATCTACAAACCTAGGTTTGAACTTCCCTAGACAATTGTTGTGTGTGTGTGGCTCTGATTCTCTTTTTTGCATGTTAAGGACCTTCCAGTGAGAAAACAACCTTCCACTTTGACTTCTGCCAGCTTCCCCTTCCCAAACCTGCTGCTGCCCTAGGAAGTCCCCACATGGCACATTTTTGTGGGGAAGGGCTGCCCCCTTGAGTATGCTCCCCAGTGCACCCAGTGTGGCATCAGCATGAGCATGGAGGGTCTGCAGACACCTGAGAGAATCACAGAATACCCTGAACTGGGAGGGACCCACAAGGATCATCCAAGTCCAGCTCTCAGGCAAATAGCCCAGACTGGGACTGAATGTGCAACCTTGGCATTTTGAGAACCTGCTCTAACCAACTGAGCTAACCAGAAAAAAAAAAAAAAAAAAGCCATCAAAGCCAGAGATTTCCTCCCTCTGATTCCCTGTAGAAGGAGTGGATTTCATTACCTGGTCAAACCCCTGGAGCTCCAGTATCAACAGGTGTACAGGGAGTATGCCCCAGAGGACAATAGGCCCACACTGCCTTTGGTGATTTTTCCCTCTATTAAGGGTAGGAAATAAGAGTTGTGTTGATTTTTCACAAATTCTCATTCTGCTCTGAGCTTGTGTCTAACTCTAAGACCAGATCTCTCTGGTTAATGTTGGCAGTTAATATTCTCAGGATTGAAGCCACTGAATGCATGCTCAACAGCAACACACCTAAACCAAATTCACTTCACTTACAGTCTTCCAAACAAAGTGCATGCCAGGGAAAACACTCTCATCATGAGGGACATTGTGAGGTATTACACTGTTCAATCTAACTTTACTCCACAGCTGTGCAGAAAACAATAGAAGGATCTTGTCTTGTTATCCTTGAAGCTGGTGGGATTGTTCAATTCCTTCTGAGGGACACCTGCACAGCAGAAGCCTTACAGGATTGGGTCTGAGATTTTGCCATTAGCAAAGCACTTGTACAATAGCAGGTGAGCTATTGAGCTGTGTATTAAGACCAAGCAAAGCCGGTAAATCCTGAGCCTTCCTCAGACCTGTAGACTCCAGTGCCCAGGAGTATGATGTTGAAGGGGGAAATGTCCAAATATGAGCCACCTGCAGTCTCTGATACGTTCAGATTTTTAAGGTGGAAGGAAGTTTTCTGTATGGGTGACTCCTCAATTTCTGCTGCTTTACAATAAGCAGACCCATCTCCTTAGTTTAGCCATCAATCTAATGCATAATCTTGGGAAAAGGAAGGATCTTATCTCTCCCTGCCTGAGCTCTCTCTCCCAAAGTGAGGTTCACCCGGACTTTGTCAGCCAGGGAACAATCCAGTTACTGTTCCAGTCCTCAGCCTTCCTCCAGGTCCCCTGGCCATTTCTCTTCACTTGTACAACTTCATATTGGCAGAAGACAGCAAGGGTTGGAGGAGACTGTTTTGGGAAGGAGAAGATATATAGCCTAAAAAGAAGATGAGATTTTCCATTCGCCCTGAGGTAGAAGGAGGGCAGGGGAGGGTTGAAATAAGAGGAAAAAGACAGGTAGAACTGGAGGAGAAAAATGAGATTCTGCCTGGTGTTTCATTAAACAAAACAAATAAAACAAAAAAAAAAAAAAAAAAAAAAAAAAAAAAAAAAACAAGGCAATTGGTTTGGAAAAAAAGAGAACAATTTAATTTTGTAGGCAAAAAGCTCCTGGCTTCACTTCCTAGTGGAACAATTTGGTTTTACGAGAGGAGACTTTCCAAGCCAACCGTGACTGTACATATGGCACAGCTTGATACCTGCTTTCTGTATCCTGATGGCTCAGCTACTGAATTTGTCACATTCTTTTGCTACTCTGACTTTTTCAAGAACTGCTGTAGTGCTTCCTGCTCTTAGGAGTTATTTACAGCAAATTTATGAGTCTGCAGAACCATCTGCCAAAAAGTAAAAGGGGAAAAAAATCAAGTAAGCTATTACTTCAAATTATTTGTCAAGCTCCTCTTGCCAACTCTACCAGATAGACCAACATTTTACCACACCAAAACATACTGTCCAGGAGTGCCCTTTCAAATGCCTGTGAATGCTACAAGATCAATCTGAGGTGCAGGAGTATGGAAAAACACCATGGCAAAATGAGACAGCAGCAGCTGCACTTAGGATGAAGATTCACCAGTAACATCCCATTGAAGCAACCTCCTCAACATCTCCAGCTGCCACCAGTTTCCCACTGGGATGCTGTGCTTTAGCACTAGAAAATCAACCAGAGTGGAGAGTACCTCCAGATGCGCTCTCAGCACTCATTTCATCCTTCCACAGGTCTTTTCCTAGGGTTCTTCCTTCCACAGGCCCTGTCCCTGCACATTGTGGCACACAGAGCTGTGTTTATCTGCAGTTCTTCCCACCCCAGCAGACTCTGGTGAGCCATTGTCCAGCCAGGGGCTTGCAGGGCATTTGACTGCATCAATATTTGTGCCTTTGTGCACGTACCCTACAAAAACACCCCAGAAAAGATATTTTTCTTGCCTTCCTGCATGATGAACAGCCACACCTGAAAGGACTTCTGCTGGGATGAGACAATGAAACCTTTTTTGTATTATTATTTTACGTTTTCAGTGTCCACGCGATTGGAATAAACTGTAAATTAGGTGTTACAGCACTGTAGTTTGGGTAGATGTGATGTTTTAGAAATGTAGCTTTAGTTTGTTATAACATAATAGCAGCTTTGCTTTGTTGTGACAATGGCAATAAATAAAGTTGCCACAATGTATAATGCTGTAACCAACCCAAACTAGTCTAACAAACAACAAATCAAGGGGAGCAATACCCACCCAGCACTTTACATACAGAAATATTGATGATCTGTGCTTAAACTTCCCAGGTTAGAAAGTATCCATTTTTCAAGGGACCACATGATGGTGATCTGCTGCCTCTGCTCCCTGAGGTGAATGCCAAAACAGGGTTCTTGCCATTTTCATGCACTGATAATAATTGCAAACTAGAGATATTTTCTTTTTTCTCTCTCTAAGTAAGTAAAGATTTCTGGCAGCTCCAACAGCCTCGTTACTATTGCACGTTAGTCACAGTTTATTCACATCAGAAGACCAGTGGAAGGTTGAGACAGGCAGGGGACTAAAGATGGATCTCTTCTATAGTTATAAAAGGATTTCCATTTGTTAACAGCTCTGCCTATGAAGTATGCAATGACATTTTCCTACTGTGCTATTTTCATGCCTCCTGAGATGCCAGGTTATAATGCAAAACATCTGAATCATTAAATTTATACAGTTATTTAATAACCCATGTAAAATACATGGCAATGTTGCTTCTTTTAAAACATATGCACCTCATAAGAAAACAATTTCCTGCACTATGTGGTGTAGTCAGATTTCAGTATTTTCTGTCGGGCAGAAAGGGTTCAAACTTCCATCTTCTGTGCACCCAGGAGCCACGATACCCCATGTCACCAAGCTGCTGCTGGCAGACCTTTTGGAGGAAATTTTGGAGGAAATTTACTCCCCTTTAAAGATGATTAGCCCAAAATAGAACAGGTGTTATATATAAACATGTAGTGATATAAATACAGAGCCAAAATAATCATAACTAGCAGGTAGTAATAGTGCAAAGGTGAAACACAAGCCTTGTCTAACAAAACATCTAACATACCCTTCACCTTACCGTGAGTGATTTTTTGTGGCCATAGTCGAACAAGTTCCCATGAACGTCTTAAGACTCACTTAGGGTCTAATATAGAATTGGCTCAAATTCTGGTTTTGATAGTTCCTTCCTAGCTCCCATACTTCGAGAAAAGTTCATTCAGTTTCAGGATAGATGTTTCTTTAATAAGAGTGTTCCAAAGATCTCATGACAGACAACTGCTAATATGGAACATAATGAGAGGAAAATATTGTTGGCACGGCCAGGATTCAGCAGAGAGAGGGTCAATCCTGTTTATAGACTTGCTGGAGTTTTTTGGTTGGTTAAAAAACTGACAGACTGCATTACAGCTAACATTCCCATATTGATTATACCATTTCTGAGCCTGCCCTTGTTGTGACAGGAGCCACATAATTAGTTCTTTCCTTGTTAAATATTTGTAAATAATTTGTACTTTTATGGGTTACGTAACCTGGCTGAGAGCTTCCAATAATCTTCCTGTAACTTGTTTAAAAGTGGGAAAAAGCTGTAGGGTCTAATTTGTGCCCTCCCCTGAGGGTGGGGCAGCAGGAGGGAGGAACCTCTCTAGGTTCTGCAGGCAGCAGAGGGTGAGTGAGAATGTTGGTGAGAGCTGCCAGTGATGAGCCTCAACAAGGGTGATGGATTTATGGTGTAAATCAGGACCCCAGTTCAGCAGGCACTTAAGCACATGTTTGAGTCTCATTGACTTCCTGGAATCAAGTGAGTGTTTAAATGCTTTCCTGAACACTGGATAACTGTACAAGGGAAAAAAGATGGGAAGGGGAAAAGGATAGCATAAAGAAATTATAGCTTTTAGGATGGAATTGTGGAAGCTGGTTTAGAGTTATTCTAGTGAAGATAAATTGTAGGGAAGCTAAATACAAAAAAAATGAGAATTTCACAGTACAACTGAAGAGACTGGGTTATATGAAAGTATTGTTTGAGAAACCTTTTCATTTCTTTTGTTGAGTAAGCAAATTGAATTAGAATTACAGCAAATAAAGGCAGAAAAGTTACACGCAATCTTTCCTTGCTTTTTAAGATTCCTGCTCCCTTTGCATTTTATAGACACAATGATAAGAGTTTAGGTTCTTCTGTGCAGCATTATTAGCATTAATCAGATTGAAATGATGATGCAAGTTGGATGAACCCAAAAAAAGGCAGAGTTCCTTTCAGGAGTGAGTTCTTCAGGACTTTCTTACTGTGGCAGAGTCAGAAATACCACATTACTCGAGTGGTCCTCTCCCTAAAGCAGGAGGTGCTGAAGCATGTGAAGATACAGTGAAGAAAAAAACTTCCCAAACTGCAAAAAGGAGAAGTTTAGCAGAAGTTTTCCTGATGGAAAATTCTCACTACTCCCAGAATAACTCCTCCCTTCCAAGTATCAATGGAGAAACAAATCTTCCAGTTCACAAAGAACATCCATATGTTGTTATTCCATACTTCCTTTTCCCTTTGTTTTTCCTTTCACACACTTTTATTTCTCATCCCTCTTTTTTTTTTTTTTTTTTTCCTATGAAAGACCATATAAACAAACCGATAGCATCAAGAGCAGTTTCCTGATGAATCTGAAGCAGATATAAGAACCTATGGAATTCTACAGTGGCCAGGATCCAAAATTAATTCAGGATCAGTTTTACTTGGGCAATTATTTCTTTGATTGGCAACATCAGTGTTTTAAATCAAAGCTTGAATTTGGGGTTCAAAATCCAATTTTAGGAAAATCCCAAATGCAAACAGGCAATGGCTCCTGCCTTGGAGGGAAAAAAAAAAAATCAAAGCAAAATCTCACATCCAAACACCCTCAAAGCTCCAGAATAACAGACTAACACCAAAAGCAGACCAGGCTGCTGCTAAAGTCTTTAATGGCTGTCATCCATGCCCAATCCCATCAGCTCAAGCGCCTTTAAGCACCACTTGCTCCAGCAATCTCCAGAAGTGGGCTTTCCAAACACCATCTCTGCCCTGCTGCACACAGGATGGTATTTACATACTTGTTTTCATCAGGAGACAAAGGATACACATGTAGTTTTCACAATTGAAAATATAATCATGTTGCCAATGGTATAGATTTGTGCATGGTTTTCTCCAATATTGGTCTGATGTTCAGTGCAGGAAGTGATTGATACAGTTTGGAAGAAGCAAAATAATTTTTTCCTATTTCCGCTATTTATTCTATAGGAGATACTAGAGCCTGTTCAATAAGTGTAATAAGCATAAACTGTGGCACTTACAATATTATTCACTAGATTAATATAGAGCAATAGTTATTTTAAATGCCACTTAGAAATAAATGGCTGAATCTCTTTCAAACTCAATGTATTTAGACAGAATCAATCCAAACCTTGAAATCAAATTCAGAGACTAAAATCGATATTCCTCCCGCTAATTTTGTTTGCATACACCCCCCTTGGAAAGCACTTCAAAAGAACAAGAAAGTAAAGCCACATCTCTGGGATGGCCAATCCCTTCTTGAAGGGATTTTCTTTTCCTTCCACTTTCTTTTTTAAACCATTTCTGTAGACTTGTGGTGCAGACAATTCTCTCAGACAGTATTTTTCAGGTTTATTCTCTTTAGGTGATGTGACATCTGTACTGTTCAGTACTGACTAATTCCCAAGTCCTGGGAGACAATTTCTTAGCAGTTGCAATTCATCAAAACCCTAATGAATTCTGATGGAATTCTTGGGGACTGGTTTTCTGTCCCCTCTGTGGAAGGAACTGCATGACAAGCCCTATGTATTTAAGCCACATTAAGAAACTAAATGTATTTAATCAATATGGCTCAAAAGAAACCTGGTGAGCCACATACTAAACCCCAACAAAACCACCCTCAGTGCTGTCACCAAAGTAATGATCCTACAAGCACAGCTGAGGGAGGCTGACTCCACGTGCCAAGGGATAACCGAAAGGGACGGAGAGCTGAGTGAGAACAAGGAGTCGGGAAAAAGTCCAAGAGAACGATGATCTACAAACACAGAATGGCTCACTGTGGAATGAGATGTGAAGGATGGAGGCAGAGAAGTCTTTATTGAGTGTTCCAGGAAAAGTATTGGTTCAGGTACCTTGTCACGTTCAAAATAACTTGAATATCTTTAGATGTTTTGGAAGGAAAATGGAAAAACTAGGCACTGTACCAGCTGCTTCTTGGTTCAAAAACAACGATCAGGTTTTATTTAGATTCTCAGTCTACTTAAGCTGGTTCTTGGGGGAGTTGAGGACTTGAGCTCCGTGATTTAGGAAAACTTATGGGGAAAGAAAGAATAAAAAGGTAGTTCATAGAAGCCAGATGGGGAGGCCAAGAATCTGGCAAATATCCCTTTCCCACATTTCTTCTAGAACTCAAAATAAATCTGAATCTCTCTGACATTTGAAAAGAAGTCTGGCTATTTCTTCCCACATTATGTTTTCTTTTTGCTCGCTTTTGCACAAGGTCTTACGGGAAGCAGAGCCTGGTGCCAAAGTAATGCAAGGAAGCAAGCTGTGCTGATAATCTCAGACTGGCCCCCTTTTCTCAGGAGACATCCAGCCCAATTCCATGTACACAGGCAAGGCTCACTGGTGTGCTCTGGCAATGTGAGGCACCACAAACCTTGCTGAGCTGGGCAGCACAAGGGGATTTGCAGCTGCTTTGTATCACCAGAGCGAGGCAAAGCTGCCAGAACAAACCAGGGAATCTGGCTCCAGCAGTTTGGAGAGACTCAGCATCAGTTTGTGAACTTTCCAGATCTTCTGAGATTCACTTATCACTGTGAAACAACCCAAATCTCTGTGGAAGAGATTTGCCATAGGACACAGGACCATGCCCAGCTTCAGAAGCCATAGGAAATTTGATCTTATGGTGGTTTCACTCTACCAAAGCACCTTGCCTTAAATGAAGTTGTTTTTCAAAGTGCCAATGTATTTTGGACCACACAAGTGTGACAAAATAAACATAAGTAGTAACTTCTGGTACTTAACAGGCAGATTTTTCCTGTGTCTGGGAGAACTAACAAAATTCAGGGCATTTCACTACGAGTGAATCTCTAATGAGGGGGTAGTAAAAATGAATGCCTCACTGACTGTCAGGGGATATAAAATTTGCTCACTTCTGACTCAGTAATTACCCAGCAAAAATGTAGATCAAGTGGTCATCACCCAAATTAGTACCTGCCAAAGATTACTTTTGGAATGGCTGTCAGCTAAGAAACAGGAAATGAGCTGCAAAATATGATTAAAACTCGAAAATAACAGCTTTAAGGTATGAGCCTCCACTCAAGCACACAATGGAGTGAGGGTAGAAAGCAGAGCCCATGCGGGGAAGGGAACAGGGACAGGGGCTGATGGCCGGGGACTCGGGAACAACTGCAGCGATAAAAACTGACACATGCCTGCCCGGTATGACAACCTTGGAATTCATGCTGAGAAAACCAAAACTGAAGAGCAGGTCCTCCCTAGGACTTGGGAGAGAGGGATTCCAGTCACTGCTGTGTCTGCCATGAGCCTTTTCAGAAAGCAGCCAAAGCCTCTCCCTGCCCCAGTTCCCCATCCACAAACTGGACGTGTCTCTGTTTGGCAGAGGAGCTATAAGATTTCAATAACTGGAACAAGCTACAACCCATTAAAGTTATGGTAAGTGCTGTATAATGACAAAACCAAACCCGGGCCATTAACACCCTGTGAGAAGAACAAAGCAGGGCTGGAGCATTTTCCATGTTCCAGCAACATTCAGATCTGAGCCCAAAGTGGTGATGATGATGATAGTAAATACTGTAGGATGCACTTTGCAGCACCAAACACTTTGCAATTAGCTGCAGGCAGCACCATGGGCTTGTCACCTACCTCTTGTGAAAGGTGGTGACCAAGCGGCTGAAAGGGAACTCCAATAACAGTTCTGGGAGCAGGATTGGCTTTTCCTTTTGCTCCTGGAACCTCAGTGCAAACCATCAGTCTTACTGCAAGGAGCCTCATGCTATATATCCACTTACCCTGGCTAGCCGGCAGCTCTGTTTTGAAGACTTTAAACTGGGGAAAGCGAGGGGGGAAAAAGGCTCTTTTCAGTGAGCTGCATAAATCCATCTCTCTCTCCTCTCCTTTTATTTTGGGGGGGAATAGGAATAATGCTGCCAAACCTGCAAGTACCTGCACCTCTATTTCCTAATCCAGTCCCCTCCTCTGCACCACAGCTGACACGTTTGCAGCCTGAACAGACCTGTGAACGCTGTTTTGGAACTCCCGTGCTGGGTATCACTGGACATCCGAGGTCAGAGTTAGGCATTTGTTCCCACACCCTGTGGGAGGGCGGCTCTCAGCAGAACACTTGGAAATAGTAAGGCTTTGAGAATAAATCTGTATGTTAAACAAAGACAGCCAAAGACAGAAACAAAAGGGTAGAAGTAAATTGTTGATTGCTAGCTTGCTAAAAGACTCACCATGAAATACTTCAGCAGTCAGTATTAGGACTGGGGATGTTTAATATATTCATTAGTGTTCTGGAAAAGAGAGGGGAAGGTGACAAAATTTGCACAGGGCGCAAAAATATTTAGGTTACTCGTGATTACAAAAGATTAGAAAAGCTAGACAGATGTGCAGCATGAAGACAGATGAAATCCACTGCTCGTAAATGCAAGGTAATGCATATTTGAATGAATAATTTTTAAAACTCATGGACAAGGATAGGTTGTAAATTAACCAACCACTTGGGAAAAAGAGAGGGAGGAGAAAACATGTGCCACTCTGGACAGCTCAACGAGAAAGCTGAAGAAGTGGGAGCAGCAGTAAAAAAAAGTAAATATGTTGTTGGGCTGCATAAAGAACAGGATAGGAATTAATACTAAATTACCACATCACTGTGTAACTGGACAGCGTATCTGAAATGCTGTACCAAGCTGCAATCAACTCACCCAGAAAAACCATAAAGCTGAAATAGGAAGGAGCAACAAAAATGATTAGTGGCAGAAGAAAGGACTGTGAAGATTGGGGCTGCTTAGTTTATTGAAGAAAAATAAAAAGGGGACATGAGAGAGCTAATGAAAGTTACAGAGAAGATCAATTCCCTGGTCCTAGAGGCCTCTACCCTTAATGCAACAACGCTGAAAAACAACATCTTTAAAAACCAATAAGGGAAATATTATTTTACACAGTTCATAATTAACCTATGAAACTGATTGCCACAAGATATCCTTCTGGCTAAGGACTTAATATGATATAAAATAGTTTAATTTAGATGCTTATGTGAATAATGAGGACATCCCAGCTAGGATTAAGATAAATATCTTAGAAAGGCTGAAACCCCTAATGCTTTATGACAGAAATGAACCATGGGCTGATGGAGGTTGGAGAGAAACATCCTCTTTGGGCGATAAAAAATTGTCTGTGTCTTCCCTTGAGCAATCTGGTACTGAGCATTCCCGAAAGCTGCAGTTGGGGCTGGATAGACTGACAGTCCACTCTCATCAGGCACATCTAAAGCAACATCCCTTTGTGCTGACCTGAAGTTGGCACCTCCGCTATCCTCACTGAGGCCAGGATTTCAGACTTGGATTTTGGGAACAGTGCTGTTTGCCGTGATGGCAAGGGGAGGAGAATTTTGGATACATCACTGAGAGACTTAAATAGTTTATTTACGTTTCTTGAATACACTGAGAGCAAAATAGTACCAAATGTAGTGCACACTCGAGAGAGAGAGGTTTGGTGTTTTCTACTTTATGCCACTAAACCTGTCCAGGTTTTCTAATTTGTTTCCCATGCTCATTTTGTTTTGTACATGAGAGCATATCGTTAACAGAAAAGTACAAATAAAGCTGTATAATCAGCTACTGTGTCAGAATCCTGGCAGATTTCAATGCATCTATCCCAACATCCGTGAGCTAAAAGAAGGGGAAAAAAGTTTAAAAAAGTATAAAGGAGAAAAGCTATTGCCACCTAAATCCCTCCGAATGGAACCTGATCTCTTAGGTACATTTGCAAAATGAGATGCGGAGCTTTGTAGCAGCCTTCTGTAGAAATTACTTTGTTCAAAATATGGTAAAGCCAAGTACCAACAGGTTTTTTCCCCCTTACAGCTACCAGTTAAGGCAGTGTCTGCGGTACAGACCTAAATCTGAATCAATGATTAATATGTAAACAGAATTTGACTTGCTCTTCTTTTGTGCTTTATCGCCAAGATACAATCTGGCACAACAGTTTTGTTTGACAGACAGCCCTGGCCTATGCTTGTCAACTAGCCAATATAAAATAACATTATTACTGTATAATCTCGAATTAGGCTGTAAAATATTTCAATTGTGTGACACACATGATGAGAAGATTTTAGAGTTCTCACATGTTTACATAATTAGCACTGCATATTTGTTAAATTAAGGTATCACTATCACCTTTATTACCATATCCCTCCTCCTCCACTGCAGTGTCTGTGTCTTGTGTAACCTCACGTCTTAACTTTTCAAAGGCAACAGAAAAAGGAGCCTGCGTCTCTGTACGGATTCTCCTGCTTCTGTGCAATTCTAATAAAAGGTATCAGAATACCCACCCTTTTTCACAGTGCTTCAAAAAAATAGCTGCTGAGGTGCAACTCAAGGAAAAGAAAGCACAAGAGGGAAATGGCCTCAAAGACCTGACTTCAGGTGTATTTAATCCTTCCACTACTGGTTTAAAAGTATTAAGTAGCCATAGGCTATCCCTAGGTAGAAAGACGGTTCAGTGACATCCCTTTTGTAAATATGTAGCTGCTCAGCCTCCTCCTAAACTCCACATTGAAGTCTGCTGCTTTTTCAGATTAATTCAGTTTGAATACTGCTGACTGTCTGTCACTACAGTCATATGTCACTGGTAGCAGCTCAGAAAGCCTAACCCCCTTCTCTAATGTCATTGCACACAATTCATTTTAAAATGTGGTGTAATAGTTTAGGAATACCAGTAAAACAGTGGGGGGAAAGGCATTTTCAATTTAAGGGGTGTGTAAGGCAGTTTACAACACTGTATTAGGTAAGCCAAGCATGTTTCCTTGAGAGGGGCACATATGGTACAGGTGAGACTTGCAAAAATATTGTTCCAATAATTACCAAGATCGTTAATACGAGTGTGGTAGTTTCAAACCATGTGGCACAGAATTACCAATAATGCTATTTAATTGGGGGGGTCTTTCTTAAGGAGCTAGGTACTCCTTAGAACAAAACCATCTAAATCCACCCCAGAATAACCACAGTCACAAAAACAGGCTTGGGTTCTATTTATCCCACCAGGTTTGGCTCGGGATAGTCCGATTCCGGCCATGAGCCACAGAGAAAGTCACAAAGGTTTGGCTGTGGGGCTCTGACCAGGAGCAGCTTCTGCAGAGACACCCTTGGCTCTCAATTAACACTCTAGAAGTATTTGAGACATGGACACAAAATGAAATCTGGATGTGTTCTGCCCCAGCTGTGCTCACCATCTCCCCCCTTCAGCTTTACTCATGTCAAGGAGGTGGCGAAATAAATGGCAGAATGAGGCCCTGGCAGACAGGACCATCGCCCTCACAAAACAGGCTGGCTCTGTTCAGAACTAACATGCAGCACGAGCAGTAACCCCACCAAAGAGCTTCTTACATGTGTCCTGATCTTTCCCAAAACTTCAGCTTTCTGCTTTTCTGATTTAATTCCAAGTGCAATAATAAACACACTCCTCTG
The DNA here is from genome assembly GCF_031753505.1 of Anomalospiza imberbis. Taxonomy (NCBI): domain Eukaryota; kingdom Metazoa; phylum Chordata; class Aves; order Passeriformes; family Viduidae; genus Anomalospiza; species Anomalospiza imberbis. Next base: position 103,434,766 of record NC_089683.1, read on the forward strand.
TTTACAGCTCCATAAATAGTGCCTTGTGTTTTCTGAAACAATGCAGCTCTGGGCTGTCTCTGTGATCGTTTATTTTATATCATCCTTAAGTTGCCATTTATTTACATTTCTGGAAACAGCTACCCCATGAAACAAATGGCCTGTTTTGTTAAGTCATGGTCAAGGATGTTTCCTTCAACTTATCACATCTAGAAATGCCACAGACAGAAATGCTTTCAGGCTATTTGCTAAGAAAACTAACATAAGCTCCTTATCAGAAAATATTACATTTCCCCAAAAGGTGAACTGTTCTGTCAGTTTTTCAGGCCATGTGAAATTCCTTCTCTGCTCTGACAGGTCACTGAACAGAAGTTGATGGCACACAGTGGTCGCCCAGGATGCTAGGCAGAGCCTTCAGCCACACATGGCTGCAGGTAGTGGCACAGATGCAGGAAGCCTTTTCCTGACACATCCAGCCCGGGGGGCATATTCCAGGCTGGGGCCTTTTGTGGTTTGCTTGGGGTTGGTTCAGGACTTTCTCCCTCCCTTTCACTCTTCTTAGGATGCCTCCAGAAGCCAGGCAGATGCAGTGCTGTGTGTGCCAGCTTCTTCTGTTCACATCTCAGAAGAGGCAGCCAGAACTGGCTCCTTTGAGGCCTCACGAATCCCCATCTCTCCAAACTCACAACAGGAAACCAGAAGAGAGTCACATCTCTGCTTCTGGGTTTTAGAGTGTCCTCTGGTTTTTCATCCTACTGAACCCAAAATATTGGCAGCTGCAGACTGACAAGTCTAAGTTTAAGGGAAAAAACATGAGTTCAGGCAGTGTAGTTGCTTTCCTCAGCCAAAGCAGCTGACTTCCAGGTTGCTCATGTCCCTAAGAGCTGGGGAACAGCTGAGGAACCAAGATCAATACTGTATGTGCTTTGCTTTATACATATTTACATTATACTTATGAACCTTCAGTGTCCATAATGAAGGTGAAAGCTGCAGCCGGCAAACTACTCTGATTTTGTGGTGCTTTAGAAACTGCAGCTGAGGAAGCTGCCCCGCCAAACCCCGATGCACTGGCACGCATGGCCGTGTGATAACACACAACATACAGGCACAATTGATTCAAGCAGGTTTTGCTCATGTGCTGGCACAGATCTGCCAGATGCAAAGTTCAAGACACAGATACGCCACGGACATTAATAGACAAGGAGAAATCCAAAGGATCAAGTGGGGAGACACACTTTTTTCCCCCCAGAGAAACTCCTGGTTTCAATATTTTCAATTTGATTTTTTTTTTCCTTTCTGTCTGTTCATGTTCAAAACTCATTCATTCTCTTTTCAGGAGAGTATTTTCACTGTGTGATGCTGAGGGGCAGTAGCAGATAAAGTTTGAAATAAAACTTTACTAGCTTCCATCCTTTGGTTTATTTGTGACTCTCCTCACCCTGCCCTTTCTATCAGATGTTATCTACACACTGTTTGGGATTTTCTGCTGGAGAGAAGCAGCATGACTGGGCACAGGTATATTCCCTCCTCTCTGCGTCATCACCAGCTGATCTTATCTACTTAATACAATTTATAAAGACATAGATGGCCTCGTGCTCCAGCCCCACTCCAGAAGGAGTGCCCATTAAAACGCCCATCATTCTCCTAGCAGCCTCCTCCTCCTCTGCAGACTGAGGAAAGGCAGCTCTGTGACAGGAACTGTCATGGAGCTGGTGGATTCCAGGCTGACAACTTCCAAAATCACAGACAATTCATGTTTAAATAGGCCCCTCATTTTCCTTGCTGGGGCTCAGCAGTATCAGAGAGACCTTGTCTAGGTCACAGACAACAGGAGAGAGGCAATTTTGCAGTTTTGTTAAAATTTGCCTTCTTTTATCATCCATCCCTATTTCAGGAGACCAACAAACACTCTCTGTATAAGTGTCCACTGCAAAATGGGAATTAAAGAGGCTAGTGTTTATAGCAGCACTACTATTTGGTGCCAAAAATAAGTCTGATATTTCTATTCAGGAATAGGAAATAACACTCTGAACAGGCAAGTCACTCCCCAATGGACTTTCTTTGAATTTTCTCCAAAAGCTATTTCCTTTTCCTAAATGTGGGAAATACTTCCTGTCTCTGAAGCAGCACAACCCAAATGCTGAGCAGAAAATTAATAAAACAAACAAAAAGAAAACAAACAAAAGGACCTTTGTTCTGGAAAGAAATGGCACCGGCTCTGTTCAGGAAGCATAAAGAAACCCAACGGATGAGAGAATAGCAAATCCTAAATAGGTTTCATGTAAGATGATTAAAAGTGCTTCCTTTGCTGTATATTTGGCAACACATGAAATCTGAGTCAGAGATATATCCCTTTCCTTCCAGTGCTGCTGCTTGCACTTCATGAATAAGTAAATGATTAAGAACACTTCAGATTTGGCATTATCAGACACATTACCTGGCTTGTGTTGTTTCAATCACAGCCCCAGCTCTGACCAGTGCAGGGGCTCTCTGTGTCTCTGAGCTTGGCTCAGCTCCAGTGAGGAGCAGGAGGCATTTCAGAGTCCCCCACATTCCAGGCTGCACCTGATCTGTATGGATTTATGCCCCCCACCTTCTACTGAGACATTCCTCACTCAATTCCAAGCTGGATCCATCTACACTCACCACCCCAGGGCTTGTTTGTGCTTGTTGTCTGCATGTACTGCACAGCACCAGTGATCCCAATTTTCCAATCTAAGAAACCTGGACATTTCCAAAAAGGCTCACAGAAGTTCCATACACACATGTATATCATGGATGAAAAAAAAAAACCTTTTTACAACATCTATAAAACTGTGATTATAATAAATGTCTGGTTAATTAATACATCAGGACATAAAGCCATTTATTCTCCTCTCATTTGCTATCATTCTCCCTGTTCAGATTTAATAATGCAAAAAGGTTGCTCAGATGCCAAACGGTAAAAATAATAAAAATACATTTATCATTGATCTGAAAAGCAGAAATGCCTGGCAGTACTCCTGGCACAGAGAACACTGCCAAATTTTCTTCACTGAAATCCAAATAACATTTCACCAAAAAATCTTCAAAACATACCAGGAAATATATATGATGTGATAGATAAAGCAGTCTGAGAAATGCACAGAGAACAGCGAAACAGGTGCCCAGAATAACCATTATTGCAATATGCACATTAAGGAGGGAGGGGGCAAGGGGCAGAGAGAGAAAAAGAGTGAGAGGGAGAGAGAGGAAAAAAAGCTTTCAAAATGGTTAAATTCATGAGGGCTACAGAGCCTCAAATTGAAATTATCTCACTCTGCACTGATAAATAAAGTGGCTCTGGTACCTAAATCATGACACTAACTATACGTTTCGATTTTTTTAAGTAGTGATTAGGTGGATACTCAGGGGAACCTACTAGCCTTCACAGAGATAACAGACTCAACTTAATATCAACTTAAAAAGAGACTTGAATTCTAACCAATCTCATGTAATGAATTGAAATTCTATAGCTTTCAGAGGGGAAAAAAAAAAGATAAAAAAGCGATGTGGTTCCATTCTCTAACTTGCTGTCAGGAAATATAATTTGTGCTCTCGGTGATTCACCTAGCTCATATGCAGCATGCAAATTTATTTCCCTAATAATCAGACCTGGAGATTGCCCAAGAGGATTAATAGCATCATTCCTTATGACCGCCAGGATATTATGCACCTCTGACATGGAAAAATTGTGTTAGTTCTACAGAGAAAACGCAAGGATATTTGTCCTGCTAGACAATATAATAGGCTGGTGCATCATCAGATTACAATGTCATTTCAAAAACCTTGAATACAAATAATGTACAGTGGGGGAAATGTTGGTACAACCTCCCTTAATTCAGTAGCCTTGAATTCACATGTATTTTTTTGCCTGTGCTTTTTTATTCCTCTCCCCATTATAGTCTGTAGAACACTGCTAGGAAAAGGCAAAGGTATTTTATATTAAACCCATCTCTTTTTGTTTGTTCTTATGTTATTCTTTGAGAATAGCCTATATGGACACTGCAGGATAAAATAGCATAAAATCCACGGCTTCCAGTTTTTCAAAGAGCTGAATACACCCACAGCCCCAGTACACTGTATTCCATATGTGAATACAGAGCAATTTATTTGCACAATTGCTTAATTTTGATTCGCAAGTCAAAGCAAAGCATTCTGCAGGCTCCGGCATTCACACAGGAAGAATTTTAATTTTTCAAATCTTTTTAAAACGAGTTGGTCAGGAAATTTTCTAAAAAAAAAAAGGAATGTTTCCCGCTGTACTTTAGACCAAAGAACACCGCCTCAGAGACAAGACAAAATTTCATTATTATGCGCATGGGAGCAATAAGATTAGCTCCTATTGCTGCCCCTAAGGTGGAGCAGCAGGAGGAACCAATGGGACGATGCTAATGTGTATGTTAATAGTATTCTCCTCCAAGAAGTTGGGATAATTAAACATGTACCATCTCTTTAAGACAGAACTGCACACATTTTCTTCGGATGGGTGTTTACAAGATTTCCAATTTCAGGTCACAGCCATTTCTGAGATTGCTTAAGAAAGAGATGGGAATAACTTATCTTATTCATGTATTCAAAGAACCTTATAAAATGTGCAAAACATAACAGTTTTAAGGGGCAAAACATGCATCTTGCCTTGACAGACCTGCTTTGTTATGTGTAGTGTTGTACACTGACCTAATATATTGAACATTTTAAGCTAATATACCTTGTAGGAACCAGCCTTTAATGTGATGGATTTTATAGTATCTCATTAGGGTGTGTTTATATAACCTGATACTAAACACATTTTCAGATTCATGTTCCTTATTAAAATTGTGAGCTGTATTGATTTTTAGTTGAACAGCAACAGAGACATTTTAATATTAGGAAAGGCTGCTCTGAAGTTATTTTCACAGATCACAACTACTGTGACACAAACAGTGCACATATCTCTCATCTTTCTTTACAGCCTCAATTAGAAGAATCAGGATGTGTTACCCCACCTGCTTTTCTATTGGTTGAGCAATTCTCTGCCTCCATTTACAACGCCAAAAAGCATTTTTATTCATTGCTTTGGGGGGGTGTTATTTTTAAATATATATTCGTGACAAGCTCCCAAACAGTATTTATATTTTTCCGTCTAAAGAACCGTGTGATTTTAAAAACAAAATACCTTAATGCATCTGCTTTTCAAGTTTCCATAACAAACTGAGCAGCTACAGCCGTGTTTACTCTGATACAGCACACACAGAAACTTACCATTCCGAGCAATGTACAAAAAATGACTTTCCCATCCTAATGTCTCCATTTTGTAAACCAGTCTTCAAAGGTAAATCTAATGTCAGCAATAAATAGAGTGGCTCCAATATTTCTCTGAGGAGTCACAGGGAAATAATGATCTTTGAGGCACTGTAAATAGTTTAAATTATTGGAAGGTCCTTGTAAGAAATGAAATACGAGGATTAAAAAAAAAAACAAACTCGATTTCTCTATTGTGAAGTTAGGGCATTTGGAGGGAGCCCAAATTTTAAACGCAAATATTTAAAGAAAGAAATTATTGCTTCTGAGACAAGCAAATCATACACTTATTCCTGACCCTTATTGATTTAATGAACTGGTTGTTAATAGAACGCCGCTTGGAGAAACAAAGAACAGCCATGGAAGAGTAAGTGTTCCTTACATTCCTGCAGTTTTAAAACCAACCTCTAAGTCTTCAGCAGGGAAAAGGCTGGAAATTAAATTGCAGCACATAGGAACCACCAGATTTAATAGAGCCACTTGTGCCATTTAACCACACCTGTTACTTGTGCTACAGCACTGCAGAAGCAGTTCAGGAATCTCCAGTAAATTGGTATATTTGGCCTAAGAAGTTTTAGGTCTGAACTGGGTCTCAGAAAGCAGATTTCTCTTAATTTTGCCCCTGGCATGCTTTTCATTATTAAACATTAAAGTTGTGTCAATTACTTACTTCCATAGTTGATTATTATCCTAGTTATTCAACCAGCTAATCAACGCTTCTCTAACACATGTCTAGCAGTGACTTTGAATTGATGTACAGAATATAATTATTTGTGCAAATTTCTTTTGTTTCTTGTTAACCACTGAAATTGGTTAATTACTTTAATCCCCACAACCCCTCAAAAAGAAAGTATCTTGATTTACCAATTTATTTTTAATCAATATTAGGTTGAGCTTTGAATGTTGACTATTCAGCCAACGTAAAACACTGCACTGAGAGTTAAAAAATTATATTTTCTACATGTCCTTTAAAGCAGAATGAAAACACCTTCATCTGAAAGACTTTGGTAGCTTTATCAGATCCAAGGCTCTTCCTTTGAGCTGTAATTATTTTACCATTATTACAAGCGAGGCTTTTAACAGAACAGTCATTCCCTCTATTTAAGCAGTAAGTTTTATAATTTATTACAGCTCTTTGGTCATCAACTCACTATACAAACAGTTGGTCACCAGTGACCAATTACATTAAGGTTAAGCAACATAACTTTAAATTAGAAATAAGCTAATGTATCTTCATCAAGGGCCTGCTGTGTTTTCAGTGCTGTTTATGAGATGATACTAAATGTGGATATGGAGCACGCTCACTGGGACCAATTCCTATCGGCCTGAAAATGGAAAAGTCTTGAGCCTGCTCAGGTCCAGAGCTAATTAATGGGATAACATCTGCTTTACGCATTCTGCTGGAGTAATTTCTATCAACTTCACTGGGAAGATGCATGGGAAACTATCAGAGAAATAAGTATCTATGCTGAACCATATTAATCTGTAGTGAGTCTGGAAATAGGAATTTCAATTCTCCTATTATCCTAGGGATGGGCAGAGGGGGAGGACGAGGGCACAGGGCTTGTTTCTCAGCTGATCCAATTTCTGTGTTTGTAACAGATTGAGTTCTGTTTGCATGCATACACTTGCACACACAGAGCAACTGCACGGGGCTGGCTTTGTCTCTGGGCTGGGGGGGGTTTTAAAGGACACCGCGGCAGCTGAAGATGACCACGCTCCTCATGCAACAACCAGCTTCATACAGGAAGGTGCTTACGTGGTTTTGTTGCATTACTTAAAAACACAGCAGGAATAGCTAAAGAAAAAGATATGGTACTGTAAAGCAGGCTGCAAAAGTGATAAGACACTTACTTCATTTTATCAGCCTGTGGACAAGGTGCAGGGGCATGAAGGGCCAGGCACCTACTCTGATCTGAGATTTAAAAAAGTAAGACATGAAGGGAACACTGGCCACCACAAAAAAAAAAAACAAACCCAAAAAAAAAACCATACAAAAAACCCACACAAAAAACCCATCAAAAAACAAATAAACAACTACCCAAACCTCCTACTGAAGCCCCCTCGACTTCCAAATTCAGGCTTACTTTCACCTGAATTTCATTACTTTGTCAAAAAATCACTGGACAATTTTAACTACAGTAAGGTGCTTAAAACTGTATTTTGCTTTTGAGTTTTTCCTGGTGAAGTCCTGTAGGGCACAGAATCTGACTGCTGAGGAGAGACATTACATTTTTATGCATGTATGCTTTTGTCTGCCTGTGCCTACAGATATGTAAAATGTATGAAATTAATGCCCTTTTTAAAATGTTTATACTGGAAACACGTGTGTATGTTCCTACAAAACACATTTATACCTAACAATATCTACAAATATTCATGACTCTGTGTGTATGCTCAGAGAGAAAAAAAGCCGAAACAGAAACAGGTAAATGTCCGAGTTTGGAGTGGCAAAACCAGAAAGAATCATAATGTTTTCTTTATATTATTATTGTCTAAGCTATGATTTACAGGTTTAATTCTTTCAAGCTAATGCATACAAATGAATTGCACAGAACAACAAAAAAGAAGGGAGGTCCTTACAATAAAAAAAATCCATCAATAGTCATTCACCTTTACCTAAGAGGTTATGAGTTCGTATGGCAACTCTATGGAATATTTCTGTAATTTGTTTGCCATTGTGTACATTCTATGTATTTGTTTGCTACAAGGTATTGAAACATTCAGGCTGTTGAGAATTAAATGTTTATTTGACTAACAATCCTTATCTGTAAATTAATGGTATAAAACATGGAGTTTTCTAACAGGCTGTCACTCACTTTTATTTAAGGAGCTACTACTGAGACAGGGTTCAAGGTATTCCAAAGAACTCTGACTTCCTGGGCTTCAGGGGGAAATACTACTATTTACCCGACGTTTTTAACTCTCTTACATAATTGTGCAAATTACTGACATGAAGCAGCGCCTGCTTTTGTCACATGCAAATGACAACTACCTAGCTCTTCAGGAAGGAGCAGTGCAAAGCCATAGTGGTTTATTCTGAACTTGCGTGCGCAGGTGTCTGTGGGGAGGAGGGAGCTTTGTGAGCAAAGGAACTGGATTTAAAGACTCGCATATTGCAAAATTCCTCTGCGATCCACCACATTTGAGAGCAGAAAAAGCATTTCATTTTTAATTTGCTTAAGCATGCAAGATGGCCCACTTCAGCAGCATTGCAATTTTCTGATTTGTGGGCAGGATTCACAGACAGCACACGGCTACTGTTCTTTTCCTTTCTCCTGGAACTGTGCCATGAGGCACCACAGTTGTAACAGGGGTGAATCCTCAATTCTGTTCATCTCTCTCCCTTCTCAAAGTTATTTGAACCCTTATTTTCCTTGAGGGGCTCATTCAGCTGTCCTAATATGTATACAGTGATAATATAGTCATACGCATAATAAAAAAAGAGCTTCAAAATTATAGTCAGCTTAGTAATAATGCAGTGCTGTGCTGGAGTGATTGGCAACTGTTGATCCAATTATATAACTGGTTGCTTCTTAAAATTCAGGGATATGAGACTGATATATAATGTGCTGTAAAGTGTAAAAGAACTGGACAGGAAATAAGGCGGGTTGAATTTTTTCGTGCTTTGATCAAATTAGAACCAGGTTGATGAAAGGAAATGCCTTGGGTTCTCTGCTTGAAGTTTTGTGTTATACAAAAGGCTCTTGAAATGATCAATTTTGCACATGTCACTCAGTAAGTTTAGAGAGAACCAGTGCCTGTGTCTGCCAGGGAGTCTCTGCCACAGCTCCCTCCAAAGCCACCCCGTGCTGGACACAAGGTTTAACTGAGATACTCTGAAATGGAACCGAGGAGCCGAAGGAGGCACAATCACAAATCACAGCAATACCCCAAGTTTGCAGGTTTGTTTTTCAGGTTTCTGCTGAGCCCTTTGACTCAAGAAACACAGATCAGGAAAGACAGAAAAGGGTCATCTGGATTCTGGTGAATCCCTCAGAAGTAAATGCAGGATTATCTTTGCTGCTGTTCTTTTAAGCATTTATCTGGCTAACTCACTAACTAGCTTTCATCCATTGTAACCCTCTGCCTGTCCCCTGCTTTTAAAACAGCCACTATTATTTATGAAGTGCTGTAGATGTGCAGTGAGAAGCACAGGGACTTTTTGCTCTTATTTTTCCTTGAGGACAACTTAAAAGGAGAGAAAAAAGCACCTATGAAAAGGCACCTTGCAGGTAAGGCTGTGGTTCTTCTGTCGCTTGGTCTGTCTCTGAAGAATGACTCCATAGCGGTTAGGCCTGTATGAGACACAACCTCTCTGGTACTTTTCTGGGATCAATCCCTCTGTACTATGTGCAGCTCAATGTAGCGATTTAAATCCCACCGTTTCAGTCTTAATGCATTAACATTTCAGCACTCCTCAAACACATCCTGGAAATCTGCCTCCTCCTTGTAATTCTTATCCCCAAATCAGGAATTGTGTAAGATTTGAAGTGAGGCACCTGAGTCCACTACACATCCACACCTCTGTCAAAAATACAGTATCCTGATTTATTGAGAAATACACTTGGGGCGGGGGGGAGCTGGGGAAGAGGAAAGTAGGGGAAAAATATTAAATTCCCAAGCCAGGGTGCAACAAAGTCCCTTGTGATACTCACTGCAGCAGGGAAGAAGAGAGCTACTGAAAGAGCCACCAACATCAAAACCTGCTGAATTCCTGTTACCCTCAGGATAATACCTGCACGGAAACTGTTTTGTTTTGGCATAATTCCCTGTGCAAGGCATGCCTCCAGAAAGCAGGGCTTCCAGAAATAATATCCCAGGACAGGGAGCACCGAGGAGCCAGGGCAGTAACCTTCACCTGGCCCTTTCAATTCAGTTTTGTGTGAATTACAGCAAATTGCAGTGTGTGCTTGTGCTGGACACAGAGCAGTTGAAATGCTGCCCATTTCCCCACCAAAGCAGCTCTTTGGGAGTTGATTGGTGTTCCCCAGGAGCTGAAACACGGCACAGCATTGGAAATGACAGGACAGCGCAGTGCATTTTCACTAAGAAGGATGCACAGGATGTTATGGGAATAATATTTTTCTGAGTTTCAAGACTGAAGTTAGAGAAGCTCTTTACAATTTGCATGTGAGATGCTGCTCCACTCTAGTGGCAGACGCTCCCCAGAGCCCAGGCTAATAAGCAATAATTGACAATGGAGAATGCTCCTCCAGGCTCCCTGCCCAGGGCCCACTGACCCACTGCAGCACCAGGCCGTGGCTGCTCATCCCCAGAGCTGTGGACGGAGTGGCAGAGGACATTCCAGGGAATGGCACCAACCTGGGTTTGGAGTCTCACTCCTGGAAAACCACTACATCACAACTTACACTATGAAAACATCCAAACAGGGGAAATGAACATACTTTAAATAATAGCTCATTTCAATTATTTTCCATAACGTTTGTTTTCCTTTTTTTCCCCTTTTGTTTTTGTTAGATCACACTTAATATGATTCCACAACACCAGTGCTGGGGATGAAATTGAAAGCTATATTCTTCTAAATGTGTTCCCAACATTCCATTTTTTTACAGAGCTGCCAGGGGCTATTCTGCATTCCCACAACGGCTACAAATGTAACATATTGTTTTGCAATAAAAATTAGCTATAAAAGTGTGAAAAACGCCAGAGATCCAAATGTGAGAAACAAGAGAAGGGGGTACGGCTTTCGCACACTTTTAGTGGACATTTTATTTATTTTTCAAATGGAGTAGACATATTTATAGCTACTGTATTTCAATTATCTCTAATTTCACACATTTTATGCAGATTCTAGGCATTTTAATTGCAAATGAGAAGGGAACTTATTTTTAAAAGTGGAGCAACACAACATTTCAGATCTCAATTTTAATTCCAAATTTATCCACATCACTGTTAAAAACTTTTAAAACCTCATTTACACTGCAACTTAAAATTAGGTGTGATTTCAAACAAAAACAAAAGACCTCCATACCTATGAGTTAGAGTGCCAAAACCTCTCTCACACATTTTTACATCTTTTCTTTCTGAATTAAAAATTTTAGGTAGGAAAGTTTGGGAAGCTGAAATGACATTATTAATCGGTGACACATTATTTCAACAAGAGTCAGTAATTTAATAGTATTGTCCATAACTGATGAAAATTAATACATTACCCACCCTATTTTCTCTTGCTGTCTCTATGCCTCCAATAACCCAGGGCATGGGTTATTAGCTCAATCCCTGCTCAGCCGTCACTCAATGGGAAATTCTTCCAAGGGGATAAAACACAGCTCAGCCTTTGGCTGGATAAAAATTCCCACTGTACACTAAAAGCAGTAGTGACAAATGTCGCTCTTTTCCAAGCGGTATTCCCGGTAGCTTACTCCTATGGAACGCTAACAAGCTAAATAAAATGTTTGTGACAAATTCCAAGCCACCTGAACCTGTGCTGGTCTGAAGCAAAGACAGTTTTCCAAAGGAACCTAGAGCTCCAAATTAACCTAACAGGTTTAAAAACACACATGTGCCTATGGAGCCTTCTAAGCTGAGAATCCACTGCTTGACTTCATACTAGCCAATAGAATAGATCTTTAGAAGTTCCAACTACTTACTGAAAGGCATGAAATAATTTTATTATAAACGGAAATTTACTGTCTGGAGCATGCAGAGTTTTTCTCTGCTTTCTTTCTATTTGGTAATTTATTCAAATGCATTCAAAAATGCATTCAGAAAATGAGACATGGCACTTTGGTTAAGACATCTGTATTTCAAACCAACATCTTCAGAACTGTGAGCAGCTCTGTTAATAGTCTTTTTATTTGATTAGGGTAATCTGCTGCTGTGCTGTGTTAATCTTTATCCACTACCTTTTAACCAATCAATATTTTAGGGTTATAGATTTGGAAGGTAGGCGATAATTTCGTAGATAAACTCTCTAGGCACTGCTGACATGCTATGGTTGCATATTTAATATCTTTTCTGAGGATTCACAACTCCAGCAGTGTAAGAATCTGCCCAGGGTTAAAAAAAAAAAAAAAAAAAAAAAAAAAAAAAGTTAAACCTTAAATTTTCAAAGCTGTACGCTGGGACTTGGCCACCTGCCTCCTATTAATGTCAATGAAAATTTAGAGGTAAGAAAAGCAATGTCTTTTCCCTCAGATCATTTCTGCTTTGAAAGGAACCAGAGAACAAGAGAGAGGAAATTAAAAGCAACTTCGTACCACAGACCAACACCAGCAAGGCCTGGTGGTGAGGAAGGAACAGAACAGAGGCAAAACATTTGTTCACTAAATGAGTGAGCATCTCCACACATATCAAAAGAACCAGCTATGAAAAGTTCAGAAGGAAAAAAAAAATTAGATTTTCTGGTTTTAAAGTGTCATTTATATATATCTTTTTTAATTTTGCTCAGCTGAAATTATCTGTTGCTTACGATATTAATTTTGCTGCAGATAAAATTAGTTGTCAAACCTCTGTTTATGGCCTAATTACCTTTTCTAAGGGAAAAAAAGGGGCAGGAGAAATAAAAGAAAGAACAATAAAATGCAGTAATCTACTTTCCAGTAAGAGGGATTCCTAGTGATGTGTTACCTGTGTGGACTTCACTAGAGCCATGCACATGTTTCGCACACATAAAAGCAGATTTACTTGGGCTGTTTCGCCCATCTGGGCAGTGCCAGCTTCTGCCTGCCCTCATTTTTGTGCCTGGGGACAGGCAGGACAGGCCAAACCACCCTCAATTATTTCTAGAGAACTGGGAATCTTGCAGTGATTTAAGATCCTTCTAATAAGAAAACAAGTCAGGAAACCTGAGGGCAATGTCTTGAAAAAAAGGCACTGTAAATTACTAATTTCTTTTGAAAATGTTTCTCCACTTTGCTTCCAGCTTTGGAAAAGGTAAATGGATTTTTCATTGGTTAGAAGTGGGTGCCAGGAATGTCACTGCCAAGCATTGTAAAGAAGACTTGTAGAGACTAAACCTTGTGTTACAGCTATCAGAACCAGCACATTTTGGTCATATCTCAGCCCGATTCTTCAGCAAGGAGCAGAATGACAAATACTGAATATTTCTTAATAGCTCTTCAGGTTATATGAAGCTCAAAATTGAAATGAATTTGTATAGCATTCCTGTTAATCAAGTTGGAGCCACAATGCCACCTAAATTGCAGCTCTACCTGGCACAGCTTTGGCACAGCTCAGACAGAAGGGGAGCGAGCCTGACCTCAGACAGAGGCTGCCCTTTGAAGTGTTCTGAGCAGCATTGCCATGAGATCTGCCCAGAAGCATTTTGGAATATATTTGACAAACAAAAAAATTTGTATCTGTGTTCATTTCACAAGATATAAACATCTCTTTCGTGGTAGGAGAAATCCTGCTCCCGGGAAGTGATCCTAATCTAATCTGACACACGGTATTTGTAACCCTACTTTAGTGTCCCAGCCTATTTACAGTGTTTACATAAAACCCCCCGAAATCTCCACATTCCCTGAAAAGTTAATCCAGTACAAATATTGACTGGCTGTCAATGGAGCGTTATTGACTTGCTCCAGGACTGTGCTTTATTGCCTTAACTGATGAAACTTGTTATCTTCGCTAAACTTAATTTCTTTTGGGCCCCCTTTGGATGAAATGCCATTTATGAGACTGCTCCTCCTCCTCCCACAGCCATGGGACTGCCTCTTCCACTGAGCTGGAGTGGTGGGACAGCCTCAAAGCTTTGCAGAAGGAAGGCAACAAACCCACTCTGTATTCTACAAAGAAGACAAGGCATAACACCGGTCCTGTCGCCTATAAATATTTTGTCCACACCAGCTCCAACACATTTTCCTCCTTTGCTTATACAGAGAAGTGTCTCCAGCAAGGCTGGAAAGGGGCTGTGAACCCTTCAGCGAGGTCTGTGAAAAGCAAAGTGATTACCAGGAGCTGAAGTTCTCACTCTGGCAATCTATAACCTTCACTGGGAGGTGGTGGCAGGGTTTTTTTAAAGAATTCTAAAATTCTAAAAGCTAAAAACCTTGGATGTCTTGCATCTCTTTATCGGGAATAGTACAAATCAGCTTGTCCAGAAGCCAAAGTTCATGAAACACACACACTCATCATGTTTTGAACACCCAAGAAAACATTATTTATCATTTCATTTTTTTAAAATCTGTGGTCTCCAGATACAGCAAAACAGAAACCAAAAATAGCAACTTTCACAGCATTCCCTGATTCTGCAACAAATTCCATCAACCGTTCTAAGTTCTGATCCCCAGGTCAAGTGAAACTGACAATAAATCTTAGGAAGGATTTGATATCGTTAAGCTGCAAAACCCAAAAATCCATTACAAAAGATTTATCCGAATACATAAAGAATGAACCCAAGACGTTTCAGTCAGGGAAGGACAAAAGGGTGCAATGGCAGCCAGGGGAGGAAGGGTAGATCCCAAATGACCAAAGCCAGTTACAAAGCACATATTTCCCTCTGATCTCAAAAACAACATTTAGGAAGGAATTTGCCCAAAAACACAGTTACCACAGATATGGGGGTTTGTTTGTGAAGGAATGTACTGGAGCAGGCACTTACAGTTTGCAGAGCTCCATCTCCTCCACACGAGGCCACTCCTTGAGCCCTGCTCAGCTCCGGGGCAGGATTTGGTGCCATGATCTGCTCTTTCCTCTGTTCTCATCAGCTGCCTGGAGAGAGGGGCAAGGAGAGGAGAAAACAGGGAGGTGTCACATTGCTACACCATCATTTGATATTCTTTGTAACTTTTTATGTCTGGCTCAGGTGGGGAGACAGTCCAGTTCTTTAATCCAACATTATCAGACCATCCCTTTAGCAACTGAACAAACCCATGACAGTTTTGCTCTCACTTTGCCAACAATATGAACAAGTTTTTTCCTGCCTATTTTTTTTTAATTTTATTTTAGCCCATACAAGTCATTTTTTTACAAGACTGACCTTCTTTTTACATGAAAGGCTTCTTCTGAACATTTGACAAATGGAAGAATCCACCATATAACACCAGCTATGCCAAGAATGCACCTGCTCTCTGTGAAAATACTTTGGCTGTCTTGAATGAGGTTAAATGTTAACATTTTCACTAGTATATAAGTCTTGGGGGTGGGTTGGCATAAAAATAAAAAAGAAACAAAAAAGAAACCCTGGCCATCACAAATTTTACTTTTTTTTAAATTAAATGTGGCTGATGGGTATAAAGATTTTTTAAATTTTTCTTTTATATTTCAAATCCTGCAAATGAATTCAAGGTGTCTAAGCCAGTTTAGTTAAGAGCCTCCATGCACAGAATTACAGCAGTCAGAAAGCCCCTGCAATCAAGGCTACAGGGGACCCCAGATATATTTAAACCAACTACAATCACACCATTAGCATGAGGTGCAAAAAGTGCCAAAACAAGACAAAAACACTGACAGTCCATATGTTTAAAAGCTTGGGGTTTGCTGCTGATCAAAATCCTTCCCTCTCTACATACCTGTACATAATAATAATAATCATAATCACCATCATCATAAAAAATAAGCCCTCAAGATCAAATAGTCAGTGGTATCTTAAGAGAAAAGAAGACAACAGGCTTAGCAAACCAAATCCTTGTAATAAATAATATATGATGAGTTAAGGAGATGAACTGACAAAGTAGTGCACCTCTAATCTCTCCCCTGCAAGAGAGGGAAGAGCTGAATCACTCACAAAACATTTTTCTTTGAGCATGGTCAGGGGTTGCTCCTACACTCCAGCTTCTCAACAAATATCATGCTCTACTCATTTCCCAGCCTAAGCTACACGTCAGCAGCAGAGCCAGTTTTCACCTGCAATTTTACAGTGTAAGAATAAAATTTTGGAACATTCTCTTATTAATATATAATTATTTCAGGGCAGGTTTGACTTGGAAATGAGAGTCAAGCCACTGAAGTCCTGCTGGACACCAAGGGCCACCTTGCTCAGGATTTCCAGTTATCCTTTATTCCAAACTTGAAATGACACCGCCACCTAAACAGCAATTTTAAATAACAAACTACACCAGGCGCAAAAAAAATATCCCGCAGCGTGGCCAAGATGCCAGGCACATAAAGAAAATTAACTGGCCCATATTTCTGAGCAATAAAATCAATGTCACCTTTTTATACCTTCAGCCCCCTTGTCTAATGTCCCTCAGCAGATTCCTGCCAGTGCTGTGCAGCTATTCCAGGCAAGGCAGGACTAAAAGTCTGTGAGCAAGGACTTCCGACCTTCCACCAGTCCCATCCTTCTCTACTGAACACATCCCTTCAGTTTTTCCTCTATCAGCTTTGCCACCTGGGAAAAAAGCATCACTAAACATTCAGGACCTAAAAGCAAAGGAATGCACCAGCTTTTCTAAAAAATATACATATTCCAAGCAATAATTGTGTATGACACATCTCACAAGAATTTGTTTCATTAGTCCAAGAAAGAATTTTAATGTTAAAGACATGGGGGAAAAAAGAAAAAAAGAAAGACAAAAACAGTGTTTAGTCAGTGATAAAGCAGTACATTTCAAATTCCAAAAGATTTTTTTTACTTTATTTTGACTTTATTATTATTTTTGACTTATTTTAGAATTGCAGAGATTTTTCAACTACGCAACAATCCCTAGAAGCAACTGTGCCCACAATTATGTCTAAATGGAGCTGTTACTGGTCAGCAGCTCAGAGGACCACAGTGACACAGCTGAGGCTCATAATCCAAGTCAAACACAAGTAGGAGCACTAAGAAAGTGTAAGAAGAGTATTAAGGGATTAAGAAAGTTCTAAAAAAAAGCCACGCCAGTGGCAAATACAAGTAATTGGTTTTCCAAGTTTGACTCCTCTTCAATGGTGTTAGGGACAACCCCAAAGAGAACTGAGAAATGAGACTATATTTTGCAAAACATTTGCTCACAGCCCAGTACTTTTGCATTAAAATCAACTCACATCCCAAATCCCTTTTCTCCTACACCACATCCTACACTCATGTTTACCTTTTCTCACTGCTGCTACATATTTTTACCCTGCTGAAGTCTTTTATTTTCTCACCACAATGAGAGTGGGTGCCAAAACTGTGGCTGGTTTGGCCTTCCCAGTGCAGAGCAGTGGGAAAAGGAATCATCAGTGCAGTGACTGACAGCTATGGCTGCTGGCAAAGGCAGGAACTGCAGTTGGATTTTAAAATGATTAAAAAAAAAAAAAGGCAGGAGAGGAAAAGGGGGAAGACACCATTTTTACAGCCCAGCTATTTGAAAGATAATTGCTGTAATTTTGTCTCTCCTCAATCTTCCCACTAGGCAAGCTCTAGCGAGGAAGGCAAATTTCTAGTTCTTAAAAGTGCTATAATTCACACTTTTCTAGAAGAAGTTTGATTAGTTTGAAATCTACACTTGACCATTACAAAATTCTAGGACAAGAACTAATTTTTTTTTTTAAACTCAAACAAAGAGAAACAGAAAGACAGACCAAAATACCCAAAAACCCCAAAGAAAAGAACTCAAACTCCATCCCCACTGTGGGAGAAAACAAAAAAAAAATCACTTTGTCTGGCACAGTGTTTTCATGTTTTTTAAATTGCTCTGTATTTTCACAGTTTAAGATATTTCTGAAATATGGAATTTGCATTTTCTAGGTGGGGAACACTGCCAAAGTTGTTAATCCCAGGCAGATGTAAAGTTGCACCACTATATTGTGATGTGGCTCCTTAAAAACAACCTAAAAACATAAAAAAAACATAAAAAACCCACAAAAAACCAACCATGCAACAACCACCACAAATATCCACTAACCCATATGGTCAATAATTGCTGTTTAATAGTCCTCCTATTACAAACCTAAAAAGCAGCAGCCAGAATTACCAGTAGAGTATTAATAAACAGGAATGAGTTAATAGCGCATAAAGACCTTCTAGTGGAACAGTGGGGGAGTTGAATATTCTTTTCTTAAGTCAGCTGTAAGTAATTACTACATGGTGTGCTTCTGACTATTACCATAACAGAGCAATTGGACGTGAAGAATGGATAATAGTATGGACAGGGAGGTATTTTTAGAATATCAGCAGTGAGGCAGGTAAATGCCCTACCTGGGCACAAACCTCTAAATAAGTTGAAATAACTTTCCTAATGACACCTAGCCCAGGCAGATTTCTGAAAAGATCAATCTAATAAATTATTAAAGTAACTTTATAAAGACATGGCTGTGATATGTAAATAAGGGAAGCAGCAAAAAAATCCCAGCCGTTCAGCAGGCAGGCAGCACTGCAGTAAGTGCATAATCACAGGTTTCTGTGTTTCCTTTAGAGCAGTGCCTTCCTCTGTCTGAAGAGGGACTGTGCTCCGCTCGCCTCCATTGGCTGCTCCGGTAAAAACTCCTACATTCCATCAGGAAGGGGAACGGTGAGTGTGGGGTTTGGACAGCTGAGGTCATCCTCAGTGATTTAATGATGCATCCCGTTTGTTTTAAGATCATTGTGGAAGCATTCAGGGAGACACAGCTCCATGTTTCTGGGACCATCCAGCAGCAAGTACAGGAGGAGATTTTGTCCATCCACACAACAGATGCTGCCATATAAAACCAGGGTGAGCCTTAATTCAGAGAATAGTAATTTTATAAATGCACTGAAACATAATTTAAGGAGTATTTTGAATTTTTCAGGTCTTTCTCCTGCTATGTTACTACACAGGGCAGATGTTGATTTTTCAATTTGCAGGTTTGTTAAGCATCATGGAATGTTTTGGTTCTCAATCAAGAATATTCTTCCCAAGTGGTTGCAAAGTCCTATGCCTGAAAATAAATGCATGTCCTTTTTGTTTCTTCGCAGCACGTGTTCTGCATTCAATATAAACAGAAAAATAAAACTGATAATGTGATGTTATTTGTTGAACCAATGTGTGCACTTTTAGACTTCGCCTCTCAGAATGCAATGTATTTCCAGGTTATTGTCTACAAACACAGTCTATATATAAAGGCAAGAAGCAGTTTCATTCACAGGGGGTCGTCCCAACAGTTCTACTCAGAGAATTCTGCACTGTGATGTCCTCAATGTTATGTCCATCCACTGTGTCCCTGTCATGGTCAGATCCTGATCACCTTATCAAAGCAACAGTCCCTGCACTGGTAACATTAATGATGAACACTCTGTGCACACACAAGGAATTTTAGGAAGAGGGAATGTTTCTCATTTGCATGCACACCAACAGATGGGGTAAAATAATTTTGTGTCCCCTAAAGACAGCAGAGATTGAGCTGTTGAGCTCGCCCCAGTATTTTCGCTGTTCAACAGCAGTTTCTGACTAATCTGCTGCAACGGCCTTGGTATCAGTCCTGGATTTCTGTGTAACAATCAGACAGAGCCACAGAAATCACATTGCACCACATCCACCTCTGCATAAAGTTGCTGACTTGAGGGCATTTAATCAAGATGGGTTTGGCCCTTCACAGTCTTCTGCCCCATTAAATCTGAAGATGATGTGTTGTTCTTAGTCACTCCACTGTTATCATAATGGAGAGATGATGTTATAATGCGGGTCAAACAAACAGCTAATTGTTCTTGGGCATGGCTTGAGTAGAAACAGAATGGAGAGGCTGGAGACATTAATAACAGTACTTGGTGCAATTATAATAGATAGCTTCTATCAGAGGATTTAAAATTGCTTTGTGAGCCTTGCAAGCACATTGCTAAGTGTTTTTGATACTCCCATTTGACAGTGAGACCATCATCTTAAGACCAGCCTCATACATTTAGATGCTGGAGCAGGGAGAATGTAAACATTCAAGAACATACAGGACAGAAGGCAAGCCTTGGAGAGTCATCTCAGAATCAAAGTTTGTGAGTGTGTTTAAAAAAAAAAAAAATCTAAATAATAAGCAAACAAACAGGCAACTCTTTAAGAATAAAATAACCCCACATATGGGCTAAAGTTTGGGGGTTTGTGTTTTGTGTTGTTGGGGTTTGATGTCTTCTTTCCCCAAAATTAAAACAACACACTTGCTACATTGGCACAGAGAAACTCACGTGCGTGGTTGGAGCTCTCCAGTCCAGACCAAAACTCAGCACATTGCAGGAGCAAACTTTGTAAGAGGAAGGAGTTTCAAGCAAAAGACTGACATCCCACAAGCCCAGAAAGATTTTTGGGTATTTCTGGTACTGTAGACACACACTTGTGCACACATTCATTAGAATATTAAACAACAATACCTCAGGCTATATCCTGTATGGAAAAATTCTATGGAGAGGCAGAGACTTACAGCCTGAAACAGGCAAAGCTGAGAGAGGATGAGAAGAGAAAAGACAGAAGTCACAAAAATACAGCCAGAGTCAAGGTCACCCAAACTGACTCAGAAACTGATTATGGGCAGAATAAATCTGTACCTCTGGAGCTGACATGGGAAGGAAAGGAACAGGGGAGGACAAGGCAAAATATGAAAAATAAGGTGACTTAACACTGCTGAAAGAGTTTCACCACATGATAGAGCAACACAAAAACTGATCTAAGAAACTGTCAGACAGGAGCGAAGGCACAGAGCGCACAAGAGCAGGGTAGTTGCAAAGACAATCATCATTCTCTTTTCGGTGGACAGAACTGCAAAAATATTACTGCCCAAGCTCCCTGCACCTCTCTATTCCCCAGCCACATTGTTCAGAGGTCTTTCTGTAAAGACCAGGAGGGATGCAGTCAGCAAAAAGAAGACAACAGAGGTATTATCACTTGTCTAGGACATTTAAAGTGTTTATGGAGAATAGAATTCAATTGTCTAAATTATCAGCCCTAGGGAAATTATTTTGAAGTTCTCATTCAAGCTGCTACTCAGGATGTATTTTGTCCTTCAGAACAACCTGAAGCCTGTCCTGCCACGTGAATTCTTTGAAAATAAGAGAATGGATTATTTTAAAATGATTCTTCAGGAAGACTGGGTATATTTAAAAGTTTTCCAGTGAGGCACTCTGGCCTTACATATTCCAGTTTAAAACAAAGTGGAATCACTGAATCAGTAGTTATATGCAAAACTATTTGGGTTAACAAAACACAGTCCCATTATACGTTTCCATAACTTCCAGAAGAATCCACAAGTCATCTGACACCAACTTGGATATCTCTTGATAAAGTACTGAATGTATTCCAGCCTTCCTCAGGTATGAGCTCAGTGCTAAGGTGTTTAAGGTCCATGATTATGCATCATTTGTTCAAAATGGCCTATTTTTGCTTTCATGCTCTTGAATGAGATAGTAAAATGGAACACTTTTTCAGAAAATCAGAACTGAATCACTTATGCATGGCTGCAATCATTATTTGTATTTCACTGTCATCTCAAGATCTCAGGCAAAAGTGGGACACTCGTCTTGGAACATGGATTAAGAGACATCACCTTCCCCAAAGACCTTTTATTTAGATAAGAGATACATGTATGGGAGGAACTCCAGGGCATCCCTACCTGATATCATAGAGAGACATCAGTTTATCTGAGCCTTTTTAAAGTATGCAACAAAACCTTGCAAAGGGTGGTAAGGGAAGAACTTCAGAGACTGAAACAGTTTTTAACTGTTAACTGGATAACTGGAGGCTTGACAAAC
Source organism: Anomalospiza imberbis (assembly GCF_031753505.1). Classification (NCBI taxonomy): domain Eukaryota; kingdom Metazoa; phylum Chordata; class Aves; order Passeriformes; family Viduidae; genus Anomalospiza; species Anomalospiza imberbis. The sequence goes on from NC_089683.1 coordinate 103,456,604, forward strand.
AGCAAGGGCTATCATACACTGCAACAGTCCCCAAACCAAAATAACTTTTACAAGGCATTGCTCTCCCACTTCAGATAAGTTTTGCACATTTTTACTACTGCTCTTGACTGGAACTGGCCACACACAAGCGCTGTTCATCTCTCACATTGCACAGTAGTGTGTGTGCTGAGACTCGAGTCCAGCTCCAGATCTCACGCAGGAGCTGGAACCCATCACTCATTAACTGAGCAAAGCTGACACCAGCCTGCTTCCTTGGAACACAGCAGCCGGGCCTCGTTTGGCTCCCCTGCACTGACAGGATGACCTGGAAATATTCTCACCTTTTCCTTCCCTTCTCTGTCTGGTTTTCCTTCAGCTGCTGCAAACACGCACTGCATCTTCCTGTTCTGTTGTGCTATCACTTCTTACCCTCCAAGAACACTTTTTTTCTTCTCCCATCTAATCCATCCTCCATAATTCCATCTTTTCTTAAGATCCTTTCCTTGTTGCCAGGTTTCTTAGTTACCCCTAACAGGCCATCCACTTGCAGGTACCATCATTTGCCCACCTAATCAAATTTCTCTGGGTATGGCAGAGTTGGATGGAGAATTTTCATTTTCTCCTAACTCTCCACTATTTTTGTTAGGCTGTCCCCAGGCTTCTTGAAATAAGGGGGGAAATCGTGCTCCCCTGCCCCATCCTCACATGGGCTGTTAAAGAAGTTCAAAATACATGGGAACTGAGTATGCAAAATCAACCCTGAAGGCCAGAACTGACCATACTCTGAATGAGGAGACTTCTTAGAGGAAAATTAAGATTTAATCCACTTAAAGCACGCCACTCAATTGATAGTCTGTGTGCCACTACATTCACTTATCCAACGGCAACAAAAATAACACAGCAATTACACTCATAAATGAAATACTATATACAAAGGATTAGCTCAAGCTTTCTGAGAAGAATTGGACACTCTAATAATCACACAGCCTGTCTAAAAAAAACTAAATAAAGAGAAAGTCTCCCTGACATGCACGACTTATTGACATTTACATAGTGCCAGTACATAAGCAAATATTTTAACCTTTATCTGCATTTCAGTATTTGTCTTAGTTTCCAATAATCACTTTAAGCAGTTCCGAAATTAAATGCTGCTATGCTACTTCTCAAAACAGCAAAACCAAAATAAAATATAAGAGCATTTTTTAAAAAGATGTAACAATCAGCAAAAACAATGCAAAACAAAATATAAGAGCATTTTTTAAAAGATGTAACAATCAGCAAAAACAATGCATAAAGCCATTATTTTTCACTGGGCTTTGTTGTGACAGTTACCATGGCCAACCCATTAACATATTTGCTGTACAAGTATGGTCATTCCACCGCCTTAATTAACTTTCAAGTGGAGAGTGCTGCGGCTTTACCACTTATTAAATATCCACTACAATAAGTTACAGTTTTACCCTTCCAACCTCACTTAGCCAAGACACCCAGAAGAACCAGCTTTCCATCTGACTGTAATTTTGTAATTGCTTTTTACTGAAATTATGTTGAAACTGGACCCCCTATGTAAATGTATTTTGCCTGGTTCATCTAAAATTGGCCACCTCTAATCAGATCTGGTTGATATTTGATTGAATAAGTGGGAAATTAAGTTTCTCTCTGATAATGCTGTGCTTTTGCCTCCCTTTCATTATGTATAATGTAGGCATTTTGGGTCTGGAATCTGAAAGCATGCCCCCTAGAGAACAGCAGCCAGGCTCGGGAATGCTGCAGGGAAAGCCGAGCTGCTCCAAGTACAACACACAAACAGCGCGGTTACACCGAGCACAGCTAATTCCAGCTTTATTCAGGAAGAAAGCGCCGCAACTGGAGATTAAATCGAGGCAGAATTAGTGTTTGTGATTAGCTGGGCTGAGCTGCTGAGGTGCATTCATCATGATATCATTATTTCCACGCGTGAGCATCAGAATGCCCTGTGTGTTTAAACTTGTACACTGCTGGTTAAAAGCAACCGGATCCACCTCCACCAGGCGCTCCGCAGGGTGGGAAACATGACTCAAGTTCAGGGAAAAAATAATTCCACAAAGGGAACACGTGAAAAGGCCACAGGAGTGCACCACTGAAAAATACATAAAAATGCAAATTTCCCTAAACTTCATCTTTGGATGGACTGAAGCATAAGTGAGAACTTCAACAGAGCTATAGAAAAAGATGACAGGTCTGAGTTTCAGAAATTTAAGACAGCAGTAGGATTAGACACTTTGGGTTGTCTTCGCATACATTTCTTATGGGAGTTAATTCCATTTGACATGCAAGACCAAAGCAAGATTACAGAGGCATAGCCCCATGGCGAGGTGTATGCTGTAGCTAAAAGCTGGGATTTGAATAATTGTGCAGGCTTACTCCAAGAATCAGGCGAGAACAGAATGAATGGATTATTACAAGGAACTTTGTACATTTTTAACTGCTGGACTTAATAAAATACCCTGTGTGTAAGACTGGTATTATGGTCCTTTGCACTCACTCTAGTTGAAGTTTGTGGTAGGATCTATCAAACAGGAGAAAACACAGAAGCTGTTAAAAAAGAATGTGCAATGAAAAACTGGGCAGGGCCGTGCCCCACGCCATCTTCTGAAGGAAGCAAATTTGGAGAGCTTTCATTCAAAATATTCAGGCCCTAAAAAATTAAAGGGAATTCATTTCCTGCATAACAGAAGGTTGAAGGTACACAAGAGATTGGATCGAAAAAATGAGGGAAGGAAAAAAAAAAAAAAAAGGATAAAAAAAGGCAAGTTTTTATTTCACTGTTTCAGCTTGTTAGCCAGATCATTTATTACGGAGAAAGATTACTAATCCACACATCATTTTTTTTTAAATTGACCTCTTCCCTTTGTGTCTGTGGAAGCACTTGTCTGTAAAAGGAGGTAATAGCTGACTGCTCCTTAGAGTCAGTGATGCTTAATTAACTGTCCAGTGAGAATTATTGAAATACTTATATAATTCTTATTTAGCACTCATTAAAGTGAGGGATACAAATGCTGGACAATGAGAGGTTCAGGAAGGCTTTGAAAAGAGGGAGTTAGTACTCTAATAGCAAAGAATTATGAAAGCCTGCCCATTAACAGTAATAGAGCAGACCTTTCATTTTAAAAGTCACTGACTCAGATCTGGACTTATTTGATATTTTTTTAAAAGCTCCTTCATCCAACCCCCAGCAATAGACCACCTCCTGCCATTGCTACCCAGACTGCAGCAGGTGAGCCAAAGAGGGAACTGGAGCTCCTCTCCTTCCCTGTGCCACTGCTCAGCCCACGCTCCCTCGGCTGGTTTGGCAGAGCTCCTGTCCCCCACCAGACACCCAAAATTCACCAGCTGCTGAGAGGCCCCAACAGGTACAACATAACCAGTGCAATGATTTGTACCACATCAGTATCAGCCAAATATGCAGACTGTCTTACAACAGGACTTTCCTTGCATAAAACACATCCACGATTATCACTGCATGGAAATAGCATCTCAGGTGATTCCCATTTTGCCCTAAAAAATAATTTCCATTTCATTTCAATGGATGCTTTGGGAGCACGTGATAAATAGCCTGAATAATTTGGCAGCTTCTAAAATGGAGATGAAGAGGCTGCTGGGTACCCAGCAATGGCAAGATTCAACCGTACCTATAACTTACTCTGTAACAGGTTATGGTACAGAAAATGAACTAAATTCATCAGTACCCTCTGAGAGACAAAAAGAAAATGCATGTGCATCTGATATGAACAATCAAATCTCTTCAGAAATAGATTACTAATAAGAATTAATTGGCCCAGCTTCAGAGGGCTTCTTGTTGCCCAGCTGGGTTTACAGAGGTCCCATGGATCAACAGTTTGTCCTCAGAAAATTCACCAACAATAAAGAGCAAGTTCACCATCGCTGTTTGGAGGCTTTGCAGGTTCATTCCCTCACAGAAGGTGTGCTGCATTCCTCTCTCCAATATGGATATTGTCAAAAGTTCTTGAATCTACAGGAATTCACTTAGAAATGAAGCTCAGGTCTTCTTTCTATTCATATAATGATTGATGAAACACGAGGGAAAATAAATTGAATTATGTTAAATCTCCGAGGGAAACATAATTAAGCTGTAAAGCATTCCCTTGAAATCCTCGTAGCACTCAGGCTGTGTCTCCTACTACATGATCAATAATAATATTAAAGGCAATTATTTTGAAGGACTGGCATGAACTTTCAGCTTTTACTATGTTTTATACTATTAAAAGCTAAGGATTTTCTTGGCTCCTGTATCTGTGAAATCCTTCTATAATTCCAGCACAAGGCTTCTAATGCATCATGGCTGGGACTTCTTCCTTCTTTCTTGGTACATAATGCAGCTCTTAATTCTAAAATCTGTATGCCTGTGTATAGTTCAATATATGACATTACAGAAACCATACTGAACATAGCAAATATTACACCCTCACCCTAATCCAGAAGCTGGACAATTGCATGGATGATGCTGGTTCCAATCCCACTTTAACTGGAGTTCTATGGGTTAAATATCTGTACATGTTAATTTGATTAAATGACCACCACCATGTGCCTCCATCACCAAATCAAAACATGGCAAACACTTCCAGTTTGCCAAGCAGAAGAAGAATCCTGGGAGAAAAATCACAGCAGACATCTCAAAAAACTGGGGATCAGGAAACAGTAGGAAGAAATAAATTTTGATACTAGAAGGAAATAGTACCAGCAATTTTCCAAAGGAATTTTGTCATAGATGAAATTTGTGGACAAAAAGGCCAGGGAAAAAAACTTGGTTGGTGAACCATGACTCTTATTATTGCAACAAAATTAAGTAGACAATGATTGTGTGCTATTAATACCTACAGATATTACAGATATATTACACAAATATACACATATTATACAAACATAAACAATTAGTGTGTCATACACATGTATTTTTAGTATATATATTTATGAATACATATGGAAGACTATAAATGTATCCTGGTTTTAACACATCTTGACCAGAAACAGTAATTCAAATGCAATTGTGAAAATTGCATAAAAAGCAAGACAGTTCTGAGCAGCTCTAAAATTCAATCCCAGGCACCATCCCTAAAGAGTGACCAAGACTTTCATCAAATGTCATAAGCTCTGAGCTGTGGATTTTTTCAAAGAGAACTCTCACTGGGCAAACAGCTTCCAGTTCCAGGAATGCTTGTCAAGCTCACAGGTAAGGAAGGGAGATGGACTACTCAAATGAATTTGAAAGTATATATTACAAAGAACACAAAAGGCTTCCTCAGAAAGCAGACATTGGATTTGGAACACTAAATACTATTATGAAAGCATCAAATAGAGCAACAATAATTAGAATACCTTGGTATTCTGGAAACTGCAACAATAGGTGTAAGTACCAGGATCCATGATGTAAATAAGTCAGGTGTTTTCTTGTTCTTTGAATAACAGAGGCATTGAGAAAGCAAATTTCAGACCCTGCAGAAGAAGGCACATAATTTCTCCACAGAAAGATTCATAAATGAGTTTCATCCTAAGAAAGATCAGAGTAAAATATACGAAGCAAGATGACATAATGGGCTGTAGCTTAAATGCAGCCCCCAATGGCCCCCTGTTCTGCAAACCAGGCTGTGGGTAATTGAATGTAAGACGAAGCAAAAATACAGAAAAGGCCAAGCTGGAGAATAAAAATGCAGTGTGTGTAACAGCACTGAGAGGAGTACAGCTCTGTAGAACTGATTAATAAGAAGAGCAGTGAACAGTACAGAGTGGATTTGCAGAGATTAGAATGTTGCAGGCTTTGTCCAAAAGATTGTATAAAGTTCTTATTGGTTTTGAATTTAAATAGGGTAAAATTTATCTAACACTATTAATGCTTCCCTTTGACCTTTAAATATCTCTTGCCTCCACCCCCAAAAAAGGACACTTTAAAGCACAGTGTGTTTACCCTGCACTGTTTTATACCACCTGAACATACGTGTGTCCATGTGCACACGTATGCACGGCCTTTCCATTCCTCTGCGCTGCCACAGCCATTGTGGACAAACTGATTGACGCTGGCAGCCAAAATCACGAGGACATGCACTCTGATAAACCTTTGGAGTCATGTTCCTGCATTAACAAGGGCAGAAATTCCAAACAGGAGACAGCAAGGCAGGGACTTGGGATTTTTTCTTTCAAAGCTCTCACAAACACCCCAGTGGATTGGGTGATGTAGCACATGGCAGCTCCGGCTAGGAGACGTTTAAGTCAGCAGTAAGACATTTTTATAAAAATAAGAAACATTAAAAATGGACTGGGCAGTAAAACTGAGAATAATATTCAGAAACCAGAAAACTACAGGCATCAACAGGACACTGAGTGACGATGGCAGTATCATAAAAATACAACATTCATGACAAGTTAATGACAGAGACTGTCATTACAGACAGAATTAAACATTTAACGGATAGATTGCAGGAAAAGCATGAGAATGGAGATTTAATTCTCTGGTTTTAATGCTGCTTTCAAGATGTCTCTGAGACAGGACTACCATAGATCAGCTACTGTGTTTTGGAGAACATACAGCTCTTCCTCACGGGAGATAAGGAGTTGTACTCAGTCTGGAAACACTCACAGGAGCTACCTAAGGTGAAAACAGGTGGGGTTTCTTTTCATCAAGGTGAAATATTTACTATGGACTTAAAACCAGGAGAGAAAACCACAAAGACAAATAGTGTTCCTAAGGCCAAAGCACACTGGGACTAGCTAAGAGAAGACACAAACATATTAAAACTATCCAAGCCCTTTGACATAAACACGTTACCAACAACAGAAATTATGTTTTTCAGTCCCCAACCTCCTGCCATAGTGGAGGGGTCAGGCAGGATTTTTAAAATGTAGCCAGAGCAAACTGGGTTTTCTCATCTAACTTTCCCTGTTTAAAAGATGGAAATGAGACATCCCTCTCCCTATGGAGCCTGTGGAGGGGGACAGGCAGAGAACAAAGTGAATCAGCCTGAGGAGTGACTGTGCAGAGCCATGAGGATTCATCTAGAACATGGTATTTGGGAGAAGAATTTCACATTACACACACATCCAGAAAGCTGGAGAGTTGGCTTAGACACGTCTCCCCTTCAGCCAGCCTTAGCTGGTGCTCCTCTGGGCAATTTGGATACCTCTGTGAATTCCCCTCTAGAGTTTGAATAAATTTCAAGCTTTGGAGAAATATACATAATCAGTTTAACAGGTAAATGATTAAAAAAAGACAATAGTAGTTTTAAATTTAGGTTTTCCTGCCTCCACACATGCTCACCAATGGCTTTTCCTATATACAAAGATGACTGAAGGGAGGGGTGGCATTGAATAACAAATTGGTGTGATACAATCACATCACTCACAATCACATAATGGACTATATCCCAATTTTCAAAAGGCATAAAGTATCCTCATTAATACGATAAGTGCAGCAGTCAAATCAGTACTATGATTTTATCAGGGTTTTTGACTGTACATGAATTAGAATATAAAATGCATACAGAATTTTTAATGGGAAGGCTTTAACATTCTATGAATGTATTTCTTACTGTCATTTACATCGCATTAAAGTGAAATTCCACATAAAAGCAGAAAGAGAATACTCTACATCCTAAATTACAGTTTTTCATAGTTGTCATGTCCACATACTGGGAATCTTATTCACAAGCTGTAATAATATCTTAAACCTGAAAAGGGTGCGGTGTTGCTCTGTTTGTTTGCTATGGCTGGCAAGTGGAGTTGTCACACAACAAGGTCACATGGTCAGGATGGAGCCTACAGAGATTTTTGGGGGATGCAATTGTATTCCCTGCCTGTGCTACAACAGGTGGCTAAACCCTCAACTTCTGCTCAGCAGGGCACCAAAACTGTTACCATGTTTAGAGAGATGTTGTTACCATCTTTCAGCGCATTTTCTTTCCCACCTGCCTTTCAGAACATTAGTTTAAAATAAAGTTTGCCAACAATTACTTTTCTTAAAACCCAAAGGGATGCATTTAGTCTTCTCTAAGTGTGCACTACTTGTATGCAGTAAATTTTACCATGAAAACCAGCAATATCAGTTTTTACAATCTGTTTTCTCAGATCCAGTAGTTTCATGCTGCCTCAGATTTGATTAATCTCAAAGAAAGAGAGACTCTAAACTCAGATTTGTTTCATACTCAAACCACCTGGCACAGACCAAGCCATGTTTCTGACCAATATATTCTAGCTGGTCTGAATTCTTCTCCCCTCGTTAGTTCCTCCTACAGGAACAGCAGCCACCGGGTGCCTCCCTAGGTGCTGAACACACAGGAACCCCAGAAACTCTTAGGGGAACATTGATTTTCAAACCTGGATTTCTTTCCTTGGTTAATGCAGGTGTTTAGGTGTTTATTTACTTTTTTTTTGGTAATGTTTTGAGGTTGACAAAGGCATAACTAATGTGGGATAAGCTGCACAATTCTAGGGTGTACCTTAAAGAAAAAAAGCTGGACTTTAAAAGGTGGAAAATCATAAGGTCTTCTTTTCTGTTCTCTTCTAATTTTCCAAATATTGAATCTTAAATCTGTTTCTGCTGTCTCCCCTCTCCACCCCCGAGATGCACCAGCATCAGAAAGCACTTTTTCAGCATATTAGGATGCAAATATTTTGGGGGGAGGAAAGATATGCAGCACCTAAGCACCTGGGGAAAAAGCCCAGGAAATATTACTGGATTCATGATAGAAGCAGCCACAGCCTCAGCTGCATCTCCTGCCTGTGAATTTACAGGTACTTTCAGGCTGGAGAGCAGCAAATATCAGCACTGCTACATTCAGGTTCTAGGAACCATTCATCCATGCCAGGGCAGGGATGCTGCTCCTTGAAAGAACCACACAGGCTGTTGCATATGATCAGTGCTGGTTTTAGTACTGCATAAATCACTACAAGACTGGGGCCTGTTATTTAGTCAATGCAAAATAAAAAATTTGTAGGAAGCGATACCTCCTGCAAGTGCCTTTTTGCAGAACAAACGCTCTGCAGAGAAGGAGATGGGGAAGTGAGAGTGGTGCCTCTGCCTGAATGTGCCAGGAGCAGATGAGGAAGGAAGAAACTCCCTCCCTCCCTCCTTTTGTCTCTGTCCTCAGTACACACAACCACATGTCCCCAAGTCACTGCAAGGCTGTATTTTAAATAATCATCATTTCAGCTGCCTTCTGTACTTTGTCATATTGTGCAGGTTTCACCAGGAAGAAGTCCAAGTACTCCTAGCAGGCATGTCCCACTGTTGGGAATGAGGACTTGGAAAAGTCTACCACTGGCTAAAGACCTGCAGAGGAAAAGCAAATCTCACCCATCTCAGGTTTCTTAATCTGCCTGAATTCTTGTGTGGTCTGCAAGTCAAGGTGTTATTCTGCCGCTTCAAGTCTTTCTCCTCCTTGCCAAAATCTGTGTTGAAACCTCATTTCTGTTACCCCACTTTTTTATTTTTTTGATCTCTACTTTCTAGCCTTCCTAATTCCAGCCACTGTAGAATGAGAAAATAATGAGAGTAACTTGGGGCAAATATTTTCAAAATTCATTCTTCTGCTGTTTTCTGTCAGTCCTGTAACTAACTCCTCGATGTTAGCTCCAGGTTACCAGCCCTGATCAGGGCATGGCATTACTGAGCATCCCACAGACAACTTTACCCAGTCAGCTTTCACCTTGCTACGGCCAGAAATTAAGAATATTCTTATTCTTGGGCTATGAGAAATCCATGCAAAACCCAGTATATTTCCACAGCTGATATGGCTATTTAATAAGTGAATATGAATCCTACAGGTGTCCCCTTTTCCCAAGGCAGACAGGAACCCTGAGCTGCTGTGGCGTTAAGTGGTGTGGTATCAGTTTGCAGTATCATCTCTGAGGTGAGATATGAAACACAGGGCTGATCTCTAATCCTATTCATGAATCACAGGTATATTCTAATAAGTGTTAAGGCAGGCTGCACTGGATTTAACGTTGACTAAATCAGTTGCAACTCCAAAACCTACTTTGCACTTTCCCTTGTATGTAGAAATTATCACATCCAGTTGTAAAAGTACTGGAATGTTGCAGTTTATGGAGGACATTGCCATGGTGGAAGTGCTGCATTTCTCTCCAGGTGAGTTTAAGCCCCCACACAGAGCCAGAGGGGACAGGAGCATTTTCAAACCTGACCTTCTAAGGTAAGCAGTGAGACAAACCTACTCAAGCCTAGGTCTGAAAATTATGTTTGTGCTACTAAAAGGGTTATTTTACAGCTCTATAATGTGGAAGATACATAAATATTAAACATTTCATGAGACAAAGGTACAGAAGCAGTATTTTGTAATTTTAAATATAATCTTTTTTGTCTTTCAGCATCTTTCACTTCTTCCTGTGAATGTCTTTGGTTCGAATGAGATATAACAAATGAAATAGTCATAAAGAAAAAATAAAATCACAAACAAATGAGTAAAAATTGTTTTTAGACATAAAAAATATACAGTAAGTTGATGACTTAGTTGGTTTCTATCAGAAATTCAATGGGTGCATATGAAAAATCTGATCAGCTGATCACATGTAAGGGATATGTGAATCTTGCCTTTACTTGACATTTTCTGATTAGGATTTTAGGTATTATTTCTGATGTTTTCTCAGATTGACATCCGTGGTCTACTTTGATAATGAATACCCCAAGAGAGCACAGAGACAAGGCTGGGTCTCAGAAGCTTGGAGCATTTCAATCAAAGATGGTTTGTTAATAATAAAGTAAGAAAAAAAGCCATTTGCTTCTTTTGCAGTGACTGCAGCGCTGACCCTCTCTTGGTCCTGCTAGGCCTGTCTGAGCAACAGCAGAGTTCAGTGGTAATTAAAGCAACAGTGTTGTGAAAAAAGTGTGAATTACTTTTACAAGAAGACTTGGATGTTGCTACCGACTGACAAAGCACAGCAGGAGAACTCTGCTGGATATTAAAGAGCCATGGTAGTCACTATATTGTAAGGTGGCTTTGCAGCACAATGCAAAATTGTGACTTTTCACAAGTTTATACCACAGGAACCATTTGAGTTATCGGCTTAAAATTTAGTATGTTTTACAAGGAATACAGCAGACACCATAAAGGTGTCATGCTTGGTAAAATCTGGTCCTGTTTAAATTATGCAGACCCTAAATTCAATTTTTACCTTTCAATTATGACTTCACAAAGTAATTATTGCAATATTACAGCCTGAAGTGTTGTGCAAAATTACAGAAAGGGCTACGTATTCTGACATCTCTCAGCAAATTAGTGCTCTGTCAAACAGCCCGAATTTCCATTTTGACATTTTTAAAACTCAAAAGCACAGCACCCCACCTTTTTGGCATCACACAGAGAATTATACCAGGTATTATACAGCAGCCCTGTACTGTATAAATATCCTTTTAAGACAACATTGTTGTGTGAGGTAACACAAAGGACCAGTTCTGACAAATGCTTCACGATCTCAATGTTTCTTTATAGTCACTGGGGAAAAAATGCCTGTACCAGCAGTTTATTTTCCTGCTAGAATGCAGTGAGAGCATGGGACAGATCCTGAAGTTAGTTTTGTGCATATTCAGACCCAGTAATAACAGCATGTACAAATACAGCCATTGCCATAATTCCAAGAAAACAAAGGTTAGAATTCAGCCTGTTAATCCACAGAATAAAGGGAGGGAATCTTCACCACAATGGGATGGTGCTGTCCCTCAGGGTGTGACAGGATTGGATTCAACAGTCAGGACAAGAAACTCCAAATTAGCTTCCAGTACAGTGTCAAGAATTTACATAACCAGCAATATAAAATTCTCATGGTAAGATTTACTTAAGGGCTTGAAACAGCAAATAGGGATTTTTCTATATATTCACTGGATACCTATTTTGAACACTCTTGGCCTTACTCTGAGCAGTCCTGCTAATTTGCAATTTACACAAAAATCACAAAGAGGGTATATTTACTTGCCTGAACTTTCCAAGTGAGGCTTGGCACTTTGTCCCAGTAGACAAAAGTCCAATGGAATTATGATAATCCACAGTCCCATAAATAAACACAGTTCTGTATCTGTGTTATCCCAGGGGTAGAAGCCTCATTGCCCCACAAAAAAAATTCTTCCTTCCCAAATTTCTGAAAGACAGTTGGTGTGTGCTCTTCACTATTCTGTGGAATAAGTCAAAGCCTGAGTGGTCCATAGGGGAAATGCTGCACACAAAAACAACCAAAAACATTCTCAAGGAATTTGAGGCTCCTTCTCCAGTGTATGTTCAAATGACACCTAGATAATGAAAATCAAAATATTTCCTAATGTTATTCTACCTGATTTTTCTGGATTTTTAGGTAGGCAACATGTACCCTTTATTCAACCCTGTCCATGTCTCTCAAATCTTAGGTAGCTCTTAAGACCTGATGCAAGTCCTCTATGCTAGGAAAAATAGGAAATGTTTGGTAGAATTCAGAAATGCAATTAAAGACAATAAACCTCCATCTAAAAACTCAAATGCCCTGTACAGAAATATAATTAGAGCTCCAGCATCAGCACTGTAAACACAAAAACACCAAAACAAATGTTCATTAAACTAATCCCTTTAACCACCACTGACTCCTAGGCTGCCCTGTTCTTACCCTTAAATAATTCTATCCTCAAAATGAAGACTTAGAGCAACACTTTTTGACTAAATCACAGTTAACAAACCCTTGATGTCTGCAAAAACAATACTAAATATTAAAAACCTCTCACTCCCACTAGCACATCATCTTTTCCATTACTTTTCATTCAAGGCAAGCTTGATTTTTGCAATGACCCAGCAAAAAATTTGATGATGTGCTTAATAACAAGAATATAGTTGCTCATTTGCTTAAGTGCTTTGCTGGGTGAAGGTCAGAGTGCATTGAGCCTTAAAGGATGTAACCTCTCCCCCCTCAAACACAATTAAACTTGTAGGAAAAATGGATTAAGTTGGAAGTAGGAGCACAGCTCAGTGCACAGTTTAGGACACCAAGCCAGTCAAACCTCTTTTGTTACCATAACACTGTGAAAGCCACAGAACCTGCACCTGGAAATAACATCAAGAGACACAACTGCTGCCGCTCTACCCTGACCGATGAGCAATCTTGAAATTACACGTTGGAGCCATCATTCCTTGTTTTTGAGAACATGATGGATTATGTAACTAAGGAAGGGGTTGGTGTGGTGGTTTATTCCCAGCCACAGTCACATGGATGGGTTAGGGCACCAGGAGCTTAAAATCCTTGTTCTGTAAAAGGAATCTGTGTGTTTACTGATTTTGAGGGAAATTGATTGTGCTCAATACCTACTAGAAACAGCCCGTGGAGGAAAGGTTCCCTGGATACAGGAATGGCCCAGGGAGGAAAGGTTCTTTGCAAGACACTGGGTGTGAGCAAGAGCTGCCCACCAAAGTCACACTGTCAGGCACTTGGAAGCCCAGGACACTGTAGAACCCAACCAGGGAGCAAAGGGAGTGACAAAGACTTGGCTGCTTTTGATCACTTTTTAGATCCTTTCCTCACAAAGTGAGGTAAAATGCAACACAGACAAAAGCACGTGACCTGCCAGTCTTCAGCCCTCTTTGTCAAAGGGAAACAATGCCAACACAATTAAGTGACAGCCCCATGCTAAATACACTGGAATAAAAGCAGGCTGTTGCAGCCTCATTCCAGTCACATTCTCCAGCAGTGGGTTTATCGCTCCGCAGTACTGCTCGGCTGAGCCGTTATTCTTTGCCTGCTTTTTGATCAATTTTACGGTTAACCTGAGCTTCTCTGATCAATCAGATCTTTAGATATTCATAAGCCCAACCTTAGGAGGAGTCAGAAACCTTAATTTAATTATTATCCAACAGGCCCACATGAAAGTGGGCATATAAAAGCCAGCATTCATAGTAGTGAACAGTTTTCTTCAGCGAACAGTATTGATACTGCGTGACCTTTATGGAATAGGGAAGTAGCAGAAATACCTCTGGCTGCTGTTTATGTGTAGACACATATGGATCCTGAGATGTTACCAGGCAGTTCATATACCTCTTAAAGAACTTTCTCTACACTTAACAATTCTGATTTCTCCTCAAGTAGGGAACAAACATTCTTTTATAATCTTTTTTTTTCCTGTTTCAAAAAGAGTTTATGATAGTGTCCCCTTGTCTCTGAGCACCACAACACCGATGCTAAAAACATCAAGTCCCTATACACAAAGAGCTCTGACAGAGGTTAATCGTGAACTCAAACAATGGCACACTTCGATTCAAAGCACAGCATTGAAACCTGTTTCTATGCAAGCACAAGATGACCCATACAAAAGCAAATTTTTTTCCTAAGAAGCATGTGGAAATGGGCACTCCTAACATTGAAATTAACTCAAAAAGTCAGGCAGAAAAGGCTTTCCAAGATAAAATTACTTTACTTTGTAATTCCTTTCAAGGGGGGAGGTGTATAGAACCAATCCTGACAAGTTCTGAATGTCTCTCAAGCAGTACTAACTATCTCGTGTTGCTTTTAAGTTCAGTCGTCTTTCCCAATCCATTAGCATCAGCCCCAGAAGTAGAAGATGGAGGGAAGGCAGGAAAGATAAAACAACAGAGAAGGATAAAGTCAAACCAATGCCTTTTGGGTACAATGCCCATGGACTGAGCAAAGAAGGCTGAGAGCCCACAGCTGGTCCATAGCTTGAATTCCCTTATCACAGGTAGCTCTGAATGACACACGGACAAACGGCCATGGAGAATATTAAACCTTTGCCCTTCTTCCTCAAAACACTGAATACCCTACAAGGCTGAAGTATGATCATGTGACTGAGAAAGCAATTTGTTAAAATTACACAGCAGGTTAGGAATACATGACCACTGAGGTCTTTCCCCCACCCAACAACATGTACAAAAGTATGTTCCTAACGCACAATTTTCAAATAGACATGCTGAGAACACGGGAGCTCTGGGTGGCATTTCATCACTGCTGCTGCACCTTTTAATTAGTGTGTAATGAACACACTTATCACCGACACCACATCTTTTATCATGTTAAACTGTTGAGATGTTCTTCTCTAACCATCAAAGACACACAACAGCTGCAGCAAACTGATCCCTAGCAAAGTCAGCCAAGTAAAACCTGTGGCCATTTGACTTGCAATATTCCCCTCTAGTGCAAATATTAATGACTTCTCAGCTTGGGGGACTAACACAAAAAAATACCAAAGATGAACACCTGAAAAAGCAAAAATAAACAAGCAGATGTCCCTTTCAGCATCAGATAATTCTGGGGTTTTTTTCTAAAATGAGCTTTATCTCAACTGACTTTATGAGCTAACAGTAGGACTCACAGAAAACCTCTATTTCCCCATGAAGAGATCATACCTTTCTATTGCATTACAGATAAAACAGTTCAATTCTCACCATATTCAACTCAAAATATTACACTATAAAAAGTACACTTTGCTTTAAAAAGTACCTATGGATTTTTATAAAATAAAGGTAGAAGCATTTAAGTAAATTACAGTCTTCTGGTGCTCACAAATTGCAAGATGTGCAAGCAGATACAGGTGAGTTTAAAAGAGCACACATCTTATTTTTATCATGTCATGTGTCACCCTACCAGGATGATTTTAACAATTAGACTCTGATGCAAATTAACACCTATAATAGTTGTGTTTCCAACCCAATTTTGAAGTGGGATTAAGGGAGAACAGGCCTTGTGTGTGCACCTTTCTGCCAGCAAACAAGAGAGAGAGAGAGAGAATATTCACTGACAAAGGGACACAGAGGCACAAAATGGGAGTTTTCCAGAGTGCCTGGGCCTGCAAGAGAGCAGCAGAATCCCCAGTGATCCACAGTCACGGGAGTTCTATCATTTCCTGCAAGACACTGCTGTTGGTCTCACCACTTGGCTGCCCTCAGTTTATAATCTCACTTGCCTGCTTTGGCCATTTGGTGAGATAAAGAATGAGGCACAAAGGGGTGGCAAAATTTGGGGGCACCAAGGGAATAAAAATTAAATGAAGTTAAGTGAGGTTAAACTAACAGAAGTAAATGTATGGCATTGTCTACACTGCTGTCCTCCTTTGTGTGCACAAGGAGGAGCAGCAGTAGTGCAACACTCTGGTTCTGACAGACTATCCCAGAGCACTTGGATGTGTAGAGCTGTGCTTTCCCCCAGAGGAAAGACAACCTCTGTGTTGTCACAGCTCAGAACAGGGGTCCTGAGCAACTTCAGTGGGTGAAACCTCTGAGTGTGGATATGCACAAGCTACACCCACGCAGACTGAGAACAGAGAACACACACAAATTAATATTAATATTATCTATTAGGATAGTCATCAAATTATAATGCAAAATGAAGACTACTCCTGTACCACTTCAGACAGACAGTTCATTTACTCAGAGAGGTTCTTAGCTTGAAAAGAAGAGCAGAGAACAGCAGCTCCCCTCCTGAGGGACATGAGCAAGGGTGATTCCATACAGAGTAGAGGCTTTACCCCTAGCTCCTGAAATCCTCTGTCTGGGCCAATGAAGCTGCTCAGCCTCCAGGGCAGGGCACATTACTGAGCAAGCAGCACAAGTGTTCAGGGAGAGCTGTGCTTTTAAAGTGTTTTTTTGTCCTGTCTGCAAGATGAATGCAGCCTGCAGAAACTAAGTTTCTTTAGCCCAGTTTGTATGGGAATGAAGGCTGGCAATATCTGCAGCCAGGCTGTGCAAGGTACAGCTCTTGAAGGTACCTCATATACTGGTGTAAGTGGTAAGTAAAAGCAGAAGAAAATGATGACATTCTTCAAGAAACAGCTTTAGGTCCTTGAAAATGATTATTTCGGTTTGCCTGCAACTGTAAAAATGAGTTTCAGATAATAGCTTTTCTTTTATATAGTAAATGATAAATGAGCATTTAAACATTGACTCATCCACCAACAAAGATATAAAGAACATAAAAAGTCACTGTGCTAACAGGGAGTTTGAGAACTAAAGTCACCTGATTCTTCAACCTGGTGATTACACCATAAGGATGTTCATTTGTCTTTACTTCCACACCACTGTTCCAAAAAGTATATATATATTTCCACCAAAGACAATCAACCCTTTTAGCTTTGGCCATTTATATTTCTGAGCTAACCCCCACAAGAGCCTTCTGTTCCAAGTTCATGGGTCTTTTATGACCATAAAGACAATCACTGCAATATTCTGACCTCGGGACATCTAGAGAGAGCAAAAATACTAAAAAAAACCCTCCACCAGTGTTCCCCCTAACTCAGTACAAGATTAAACACCCTGAGAAAAAAATCCAGTGAAATTCTTATCCGCTTTGATTACCAATAGCAGTTCACACAATCGACTCTGCCTTTGGTCTACATGTGGCAGGAATGAGAGGGAAAATCATTACATAGGACCCAATATTTTCAAAAGGGAGGAGGGGATTCCAAGCCAAAATATTAAGAGTATGAGAAGGGAGTTTTATGTTTATTAACATGCAAGTTTTCATTTTTCCTAGAAAATACCTCTCCAAAGCTTTATAAAGCATACTAAGGTGAGAGGAGTCCAACCACAGAGAGTTCACATCATAACTATAATTTAATACATTGGCTGAATTTGAACATTTCAAGAGATAATCTGTGATCCCTTGTCAAGGTTTTATTTCCTTTGTCTCCTGCATCCTGAAAGGAAACCAGAAGTAGTAACATTTTATTGTGCTCCATGCACACACATCTTACATAAGGCTTTTGGAGGCTTTGGGCTGGGTTGGTTTGTTTGCCATCAAAGGGAAAATTACTCAGTGCAATAGTACAGCCTGCACTTTACATCTTCAGTTCCTAACCTTTTCCACTACCCTACTGTAGATATGCTTGCCCAAAGTATATGCAGCTCTTGGAAAACAAGTTAAGATCTCTGTTGATTTTAGGAAATACATATTTTCAAGTAAAAGCACACTTTTTATGTTCTGTTCATAAACTCCTTGTCTGTTTTCTCCAGTGGATTCCTCCTGCTCAGATACTTGGCAGACAGACAATATTGCTGTAAGTTTTGGAAGTGCCCTGCACATCACAAACACTATCACAACAACAAAAAAAACAAACAAATTAAACTATGCAAACATTTAAAAGTAGAAATTACTTTATAAAAATGCTTATGGATCTCTTCACTGGAATCTTTGAAAAGAATCTTTCAGTAAGGAAGCAACGAAATTATCTGGTTCAGGGGTGTGATTTTTCCCCTCTCTATTGACTGATGGATGAAGGATATTGAGCTCATGAATTTGGTGAGACTTGCTTTCTAGCATTCAAAACCTTTGGAAAATAGTTGGCTGCAGCTCTGTGTGAAAGCCACCACATCCTATAAATGGCTTCCTGTGATCTGAATGCTGAAATAAAAACTGACCAAAGATGCTGGAAAGCGTGAAAACTAACTGGGGTTTCCAATCCCTGGCATCCCAGAGAGCAATTCCTTAATCACACTAAAACTATAAATGAGAGATAGATTAAGGATGAGAGAGAGTAAACCCACACTTCAAAGTGGAACATGCTCTTTAACATTCACACAGACTTTGTCCCTGCAGCTGAAGAAGTGAGGCGTGTTTGACAGCAATGCAAAGTTCCAGCTCAGCTTGTCAAACACCTTCTGTTGCAGGACCTGACTTTAAAGGTGCTTATAACTTTAATCTGGGCCAAAATATCCTCAGAACTATGTTTGGTACAGTTTAAGCAAAACCAGTAGGCTTGTTTCTCAGGTGTTGTTTAAGAGAAAATATTGATGTTACAAATAAAATAAAAGAACCTCTCCAACCCCCATCTGCCTTTCACTCCCCAAAAGAGCTATAGCACAGAGAGAGCTGGGATTGAGCACAAGCAAACAGCCATGAAATTCCTGTCAGCTGCATCCCTGCCTCACCAGCCTTAAGGGTAGCTTTTCTTGCCTCCAGAGCACTTAACTTTGCACCCTTAGTGCTCCTCCAAAACGAGGTTTAAGTGTAATATCCCAGCTGCTTGTGGGAATGAACAGCCACCATCCCACCATGTTTCCAGCCCCAGTCACTCCCACTTTAAAAGATACACCCTAAGGACTGCCACACACAATTCAGGTTTTGGATCAAAGTAACCCCTCTGAAACCTCTTGTCTTGGCTGTCAGAGAAATCAACCTTTCTCAATTTAAAGGTGCTTTCTCATAGGAATCCGCTCAAAACTTAAAGGCTTTTAACCTACATCCAAGAAAAACAGTATCTGAAAGTATTTTGGACTCCACCTCTGGACTTTGGAATATATTCATTTGGGCATAGTAATCCTGGGGCTGCCCAAGGTCTTCAATCACTATGTCCAAAAAATAAATATGTACCACATCTTCTCCACAGAAATTCAATAAAATATATACAGTTAATAAACAATTCAATAAGTAATAGCCTTTAAGAATACTTTGACACGTAACCCTGCATTTCAAGCCCTTTAAGTGAGACAGCCTCCACACACAATCTGAGCCAACAGACCATTTCACTGAGGTTCAGTGTTGGATGTAATTATACCTGAAACCTCCATTTCCAAAATGCTGAGCTTTGGAAATGTCTGCTGACTTTGAAAATGAGGCCTAACTGTACAAATAAATGCACCCAAGTCTCTGATTGCTCCCTTTCCACAGCACAACAGCTATAAGGTTGTATTATACATCTCAACCTAGGTATTACTGAGGAACCACTATTAATAACAATAAATCACTATCAGCAATTATAAATAAATAGATTTCAGTAATACTATGCATAAGACACCTAAATTTTACAAAACCTAACCTGTTTTTGTTTGGGGAAGCATCAGGAGAGGAAGTGCCTCCATTGAAAAGAGGTTGGAGATACTTTGCAGGCACAACTGTACGCCTGAGTGACCTCAACTTTCCTTCTCTAGACATACAGAGCAACTTCCAATTGATCCCACAAATTCCATTTTACACAACTAAAAAGGCTGCATTTAAAAAAAATCCTCTTTATCTTAACAAATGGCTTTCTACCAGTTACAAGTTCAGAGAGACTTTGACAGATCTTGCTTCATTTGCCACTTAGGAAGCTTAAAAAAGCCCAGTAAGAAAAAGCCCAACAGATAAACAGAGCATTATCACACAATAGAACAGAAGTCCTTTAGATCTGGTGTTCTCATGTCTCTGCTGAAGCACGAGAAAGTTTCCTGGCACTCCTTTGAGTTCAGCAAATATCTACAGGTGTATCTTGTTTAATAACATTGTGGTCTGGCTACACCAAAACTGCTCCTCAGCAAACCCTTCCCGCTCATGTCACTTTTCAAATAAATATTTGTAACACTTATTTTGGATATTCTCAGGTTCACTAAGCAAATATAGGATTCTTTGTCCTTTATTTATCACAGATCCTTTCCTGGTACATAACTTAAAAAGAACTGCAGGATGCAGCCAGGAGACTCTATGAGAGCTTTCAGCTGAAGGTCTCAAACACAGACTACCTTTTTAAAGCTTTTTTTCCTGAATAAATTTGATATAGCCAAGTCACTTAAACTGCTGGGTCAGGTCCATCCCTGGAAGAAGCATGTTTCTATAAAAAGGAAGTATAATTTGGTCACAGAACATCAAAACTAAAACCCAGTGTTTGGGTGAAAAGCTGGATGTGCAAAGTCAATGGCACAAGTTTGATTGGCTTCTGAGGGAAGCCACTCCTGGATCCCTCAGGTGCCACTGAGCTTTGGGCAGTCTGAGGGGTGAGGAAATGGCAAACACTTTGTCTTTCCCTTCACAACACTGAGGGACAAAACAGACTATTCCTCTAAAACCCTGATAAATAAAACTACTTTTTTTTTATAAAAAGACACATGCTGTATTGACATAGCAGCTACAGGTACAAAGCTGGGTTTCCACTGAAAATAAAAAACTTGTCTGGTCAGGGTTTGTTTTTAATGGTTTTCCATTTCCTGAAAACAATTTAAGCCAACCATAATGGCTAAAACTTTCAGCAGTCCCACGAGTGAGTACTAGCCATGCTTAATTCCCATGCGGTGGCCACCAGTGCAATTCAAGGGCAAATTTTCAGGGAGGTTTCTTAGAATTGGGTCTTTGCTTCAAAGGTATCTTCATGCAAAACGCTCCCCACAAATTTCACAGGTGGAATTCAACTTGAAAGACCATGATCTGCAAAAATGCTCTGTATTTTCAGGAGAAACTTGCAAAACTTTAAACATCCATTACCTACAGCACAGACACTAAAGCGAGGTCTAGCAGCATTCAGCTGCCTCCTCTGCTGGGATGCAGGATGGAACCCCTGTGTTTGAGTGGAGATGTACAGAGGAAGTTTTCCCTTCCAAACTCACAAGGAGAACGCAGTCCTGGAGAGTCACTGCAACAGGAGCAGTTTGTAAGATATATAAAGGTTTAAACATCTCCTGTACCGTGCTTTAGGACATCTGACTGCCATCTCAAACTGAAAACAAAAAGCAGGTCTTGCACTCTTACATTTTTGTTAGAGAGAGCTTCTTCTCTTGCATGAGGCAACAGGTCAGGTTTAACCACTGAACTCAATGAGTGTAAAACCCAATTACTTCTTTAAGTTAACAAATTCAGGTAGTTCAGCGTGGTAATTGTGCTTGAATTGCAGTATTGTAGTGACTGAAGTGTATTTTAACAACTTTTTAGCAACTCCTGTAACATCATAAGTGTTCTTACAATGACATCCTTGCACAGGTGTGGACAGGATCGCTTGCAAGGATGGAGTAATTTATACAAAAAGTATGGATAAAATAATGGAAAAAGTTAGCCTGAAAGCCTCTGCTCATATCTAAGAAGGGAAGGTGGCAGAGAAAAAAAGTACAAGGAAGAAATCTGCAGAAGGTGCAAAAAGAGGAAAGATACAACAACAGAGGTTTAAAAATTCACTTGAACTGCTTTTGGATTACCAAAACAACCGTGGAAAACACACAAATATTTGTCACTTTCCCTACACTTCCATGTCAATTCCTTCTGTCCCAGACCTGTCTCCCTGCATGTGCTCATTCTTCCATCTGCTCTGTTTTTCCTACTCTCTGTCCCTCTCCAATCCTGCTGTTCTCCTCACACAGACTTCATTTAAAGTAGGTCTGAGTAACACCCAGCCAGAAAGTCTGAATATGCAGGAATTTATAATAGTTTACCTCTTTTTGCTTTGTTTCACTTTTTTAATTCCCATTTCACAAAAATTTACATGTTTCCATTAATGTAACTCTGAAAACTTAGGTTTTCTCTTCTGATTTTAAATGAAAAGATCATATATTTTAGTAGTTTATTCTCCTATGTGATTGCTGCCCATTCCTGAAATGGCAGCTATTTGCAGCTGTAAATTTTCCTTCCCTATAGTTGCTTAACTTCAATGACAATTTTAGATTAAAATGAATTTACATGACTAAATAAATTGGAATATTAAAAATAGGACTATAGAGTGATAAAAGCAATGTAGATATTTTAGATATAACACAAAGTTTTTTAATTAAAACACAGAATCTAAAATTTGTTCCTAAATAAAAAGTAACCTTCACTTGATTGATTCTATGAGTGTTCCTGATATATCTTGTTATAGCAGCATGAATCACATATTAATTAAGAAATTGAGTAATTAAAATGTTTTTTTTTCCTTTAAAGATATTAGAGATGGAGCCAAATATCTATCACACACGTGCAAAATTTATGGTATCCAGCAATGAAAGAAATTTAAAATGGAAAATTTAGTCTGGCTGGCGACTGCATACTAGGTGTGAGTGTTTTAACATACTTGTTCTATAATGGTATGTACAAATTAAGTTGATCTAAGATAAATCTGCTGTTCATGAGGATGTTTCTGATGTAATCCTTACAACTAAAGGTAAATGAAGCTCTTACATGTTTACAGGGAATCGACCAGTGTTTACAGCTTCTGTCAAGCACCAAAAGCAATTATCTGTGTGCAGAACTTACCTGTCCAGCTCTGCTTTCCTGTCTCAGAGCAATTAAGAGAATTAGAATACAGCAATCCACATGTGAGTTTTCCTCATGCATATTGTGGTCAAACCCCACTTGCTCATGCCAGCAACACCAGGACCCCACGCAGTCACTATAGGCACTAAAACCAAACTAATTTTATAATTTATACAGAATGAGTGCCCTCAGTGTGTGCCTTCCCCTGGGACACTGTTCCCAGCGTGGGCTCCCCTCAGGAGCTGCCGCCATCTCCCACAGCCTTCGCTGCCTCCCTTGCCAGGGTTCTCCTCCTCCCCTGGGGACCCTGGCTCCTTCCAGCCTCATCCCCTAAACCCTTTTTCCTCACCTCTAGAGTATAGCCCATCTGCCCAGGACAGAATTCCATGTTTTTCTACACACTGACTTCCAGGAATCCCGGTTTCAAACCTGCACCAGCAACTCAGTGCCCTGCGCTGCCACCTCACCTTGACCTTCATCACTTATTTAAGCTGTTGTTCCCTCTAGTTTTCCTTAAATTTCTTTTTTTATTCATTTTCTGTCATTTTTATTTTTACCCTCCTTCTCAGAAGCTGCCTTGTGCCCGTGGGTGCCAGCAGGATGGTGAGGGGCTGCCAGGGGCTGCTCCCACTGGTTCCAGTCGCCCTGGCCTGGGCTCTCCCTCACCTCAGGATGGAGAACAGACAAAATGTCACCCAGCAGTGAATCGTGAGGGGAAACGTGAGGAGACAGAGCGGAGAAGATGGGGTATGTATCCCCAGATTTCTTCAAGGTTCTTGTCAAAAAACCCTCATGAACACCTTGACAACTTGCACATTATGCTGCCAGTGCTAAACACACATATGTACATAAATTCATGTCTTGCCAAGGAGTATAAAAAGATACATGTGCTGTATATTTCAGTACACCAATTCTTGCAAGTGCTGGCCGCAACAACACATGTATTCTGGCTTATATTAATTCACATGGAACTTTGCTCTTATTCCACTTTCTCCATCAAATCACACAAAAACCCAGCAACCCTCTCCTACTAATCAGAAACTTTAGTATTAAATTTTTAAACTTTAACATTGAACCAGGATCTTTAATACGAGCACACTTCAGACATTTTCTAGCAGTGTCAAACCACTGTGCATAATACAATATCAGTATTTAAACCACCATCCCAATCTGGGCTGAAAACAAGGTATTTCTCCGTCTGTGTAACACCTTTCATTCCTCCTCAATGGGAAGAGAATGGCTCAACTGCAGATCACAGATCTTAAACAACCGGAGTCAAGTCGCAAAAGCTGGTGTTAGCAGGTCAACAGTTTGAACTCCTCTCTCTACACATCTCCACTTGCCATCAGGTCAACACAAATATTTAAGGGCTGAGCGCAGCTGTGAACAAAGCGAGCCAAGTGCTGCTGAAGGGGCACGAATCCTTCCCCCTCACACACCACGCTGAAGTCCCCGAATGCTGGAGCTACTGTCCCCTTTCCCTCTCAGACAAAATCCACCTGATGGTGGATCCAGCCTGCACATCTGACAACTCCTGTGTGTAATTTCAAATTCTTTCAAAATTCCTCTACAAGGCTGACTCCACCTCTCCAGATTTTTCATAATACTTCTCAGCAGCAATTTAAGTTTTATTCCTACCAAATCTTGTTTCCTACAGCCTGATGCTTACAGAACACAGTTCTGGAAATACAGACTACAGACTAGTCACATACTGGAGGACCAGCTGATGCAGAGACATGTGAGTTTGCCCTTAGAGCACTGTTTGAGAGAAAGTCTTATCCACTACATTTGCAGCCTGGCTCCAGCTGCTTGTCCTAACTCAGCAGCACACTGCATGGACTACACAACAACCAAGTAACTCAAGGATTCCCAAGGTGTGCCTAGATTAATATTCCAGGGTGAGTCAGGAGTGGTTTGGAAATTAATCTGGAGGATGCTCGCAGGACCATACCCCAAGCACTCTGCTACTTGTGAGACCTGACTAAACATTGAGTAAATAACTATTGAAGCAACAATTTTAATTCTTCTTTTTACCTGACTTCTGGTCAGCCAAAGGTAAGTAAGGAACAGAAAAAGTGTCATGCATCCTGTTCTGCTTTAACAAAAAATCTGGACTTTGGGCTCCTGGAGCCAAGGAGAAACTCTTTAACTTCCACCAGATGTAGAACACATATTTTTCTTTCAGGGAAGCTGCTGGAACAAATGTCTGACACTAAACAGCAAACACTACCACAGACCTGACTTCATCCAGTCCCAACATCTTCCAAAAAAGGTAATCAAACACTAAGTATGTAGAGGATTAATGACCCCTAATCAAGGCTTTCATAAAGGATCTGGGCACACTCATATTTCAATATTCAGCAATAACAGGAGGCGGCTACACTAGATCAAATGGATCCTTACTGACCACGGCAGAGAAAGTTAATTTAGGAGCACCTCCGCCAGGGCCAGAAACTACACGTAAATACCACAGCTCAGGAGCCATACGTTTAAAAATATAAATTATTACAAAAAAAAAATATAAATATGTACTATCCTGTGTCCCCATTTCCCCATAGCATTTTGAAATCACTCTCAAGTATGTAAATCTTGCAGTTTTACTGACATTAGTAAAGGGAGCACAAAATAGATGTTCAAATTGTTAAAATTTAAAAAAAAAAAAAAAAAAAAAAAAAAAAAAAAAAAAAAACTAAGGTAGATCATTAAAGTACAGAATTTTATACCTGTCCATTATTCCCTATACCTATATACTTGGGTGGGGAAAAGTGCACACACACACTCTCACAATGGTGGCAACCCTTTTCATCTGATAATTTCAGCCAATAAAGCTGTGAAAATTACCAAGTCCCACCTTCAAAGCTACCATTGTTATTACAGATGAGTTCCTCTCTTCCCCTCTTTCTCACTCATACACATACATGCTCACAGATGAGCTGCCAGTTCTATTTATTAGACTCCTCATACACACAGAGCAGATAGCTCATCTGCATTTTATCAGGTGCCTGTATAATTAAAGCTTATTGCAAACAGAGATATTATTGGTGTATTTTATTACTTGTCTATGAGCAACCGAACAAAGTAAGAGGCATAAATGAATTCAGTTTTACAGTACTTTGTTTTAAACAAATGTCACTACCTGCACACACACACCTAATTATCAGTTCTTACACATTCTGCCAAATATCAAGCCTATAGTTCATAAGCCAGACTCACGACAGGCAGTAAATATATTCTCTCTAATTTAAAATTTTATTGCAAAATACCCTCTGCACTACGTTAACCTACACTAAATCACACCC
>NC_089683.1:103785307-103902807 GCF_031753505.1 Anomalospiza imberbis
CATAAAGCTGCAAAGGGTTTCACTGCTTTAGACTCTTCTATTTCCATGCAATCTCTGTGAATGGGTCTCCCAAGCTAAAGGAACAGGATTTAGCTGCAGGTGTAAACATTTGTGTGGTTTTCTTAATTTCTCTTTCAATCCACCTCCTGTCCCACACAAGGTACAGTTGCTTGTGCCACACATCTCTTAGGTGACTGTGGTAAGTCACCTGTCTCTTTATAAAACTCTATTTTCTTGCTCAAATAGATCTAATTAGACAAAAAGCAGTGTTTTCTTACTTAAACATGCCTATTTGGGTGGAAATTGTGTCTTGCATGATGCTCAGCCTCAGTGATGTGCAAAGTTTCAATGCCTTCCAAAACACACACAAAATACCCTCAAGTTTTAAGTTTCTCTCCTCGGGCTTTCCCACATACTGTGGCTGCCAGGTCCTGGCAGCAACCTACCTAGAAAAGAGAGGAAGGTTTTTATCCCAGCACCTGTGTGAGAGGGCAGACGAGCTATTATGACCCTAAAAGTGTTATGGTAGGAGACACTGACCCCTAGAAAAGAATGCATAAATCGAGTAACCCCTTGCCCTGGGTGGCACGAAAATCTCCATGACACAGTCAGCTGACTACTATGAGCCTTGCTTAATAGTTATCCTTACTCAACAGCTAGTCCTTACTTAATCCAGCCCCCTCAGGATGTGCTAAATAGCGAGGAAACCCCGGCTCTGCTCTAGGGAAGCCGTGCTCCTTCAGCGCTCTGCAAAAGACGCTCCTCAAAGTAGCAGGACCCCCTCCTTGCTGTGAGAGAAAACAGTGACGCTCCTCAGGAGCTCGGGAAGCCGCGGGGGCTCTCCCTCAGGGTTTCCCGCCTTCGGGACGCGCCTCCCCTGAGGGTGCGCTTCTTCCCTCAGGTGTTCGCCTCTCCTCAGGTGCGCTCCCCTCAGTGGCACGCACCTCACCCCTCGAGTGCGTTCCTTCCCTCAGGTGCGCTTCCTTCTCCTCAGGTGTGCTCTCCTCAGCGACACAACCCTCACCTCAGGTGTGCTCCCCCCTCCTCAGCTGTGCTCCCCTCAGCGACACAACCCTCACCTCAGGTGTGCTCCCCCCTCCTCAACTGTGCTCTCCTCAGCGACACAACCCTCACCTCAGGTGTGCTCCCCCCTCCTCAACTGTGCTCTCCTCAGCGACACAACCCTCACCTCAGGTGTGCTCCCCCCTCAGGTACGCTCCCCCCTCCTCAACTGTGCTCCCCTCAGCGACACAACCCTCACCTCAGGTGTGCTCCCCCCTCCTCAACTGTGCTCCCCTCAGCGACACAACCCTCCTCTCAGGTGTACTCCCCCCTCAGGTGTGCTCCCCCCTCCTCAACTGTGCTCCCCTCAGCGACACAACCCTCACCTCAGGTGTACTCCCCCCTCAGGTGTGCTCCCCCCTCCTCAACTGTGCTCCCCTCAGCGACACAACCCTCCTCTCAGGTGTACTCCCCCCTCAGGTGTGCTCCCCCTTCCTCAACTGTGCTCTCCTCAGGGCGACACAACCCTCACCTCAGGTGTGCTCCCCCCTCAGGTGCGCTCCCCCCTCAGGTACGCTCCCCCCTCCTCAGCTGTGCTCCCCTCAGCGACACAACCCTCCTCTCAGGTGTACTCCCCACTCAGGTGTGCTCGTCTCCTCAGGTGCTCTCCCCTCAGGTGCGCTCCTCCCCTCAGTGACACGCTCCTCCCCTCAGGTGTGCTCCTCTCCTCAGGTGCTCTCCCCTCAGTGACACGCTCCTCCCCTCAGGTGTGCTCCTCTCCTCAGGTGCTCTCCCCTCAGGTGTGCTCCTCTCCTCAGGTGCTCTCCCCTCAGTGACACGCTCCTCTCCTCAGGTGCGCTCCTCCCCTCAGTGACACGCTCCTCCCCTCAGGTGTGCTCCTCCCCTCAGGTGCTCTCCCCTCAGGTGCGCTCCTCCCCTCAGTGACACGCTCCTCCCCTCAGTGACACGCTCCTCTCCTCAGGTGCGCTCCTCCCCTCAGTGACACGCTCCTCCCCTCAGTGACACGCTCCTCCCCTCAGGTGTGCTCCTCTCCTCAGGTGCTCTCCCCTCAGTGACACGCTCCTCCCCTCAGGTGTGCTCCTCTCCTCAGGTGCTCTCCCCTCAGGTGTGCTCCTCTCCTCAGGTGCTCTCCCCTCAGTGACACGCTCCTCCCCTCAGGTGCGCTCGTCTCCTCGGCTGCCCTCCCCTTAGCGGCACGCGCCTCAGCGTCGCGCGCCGCCCCTCACGAGCCCGCCCCCCCCTTCCTCCCCCTCAGGCGCGTGCGCCGCCCGCCGGCGGGGGCGGGGCCTCGCGTTCGAACGGCGGCGGCGGCGGGCGGGAACATGGCCGGGACGGGGGCGCGGGCTCTGCTCCGGCACTGCCCGCTGCTGCTGCCGCAGGACCGCCACGGCACCGCCTACGAAGGCTTTGTTACTGCCCAGGTACCGCGGCCCGAGCGCCGCTTGGCCGGCGGACTTTACTCCGAGGTGGAGGGGGGAATATTTCCCGCCCGGCCGGGTCTGGGGAGGGAGACCGCTTCCCGCCGTGCCGCGCCTGGCTCTGAGGGGGAAGCGCTTCCCGCCCTGCCAGGGTTCCTGGCTGAGCCACCGGGAATGTGAATTGGAGAATGCAGTTTCCCTGCCCTGAGGGATCCCGCCACCGTCCCACAGGGTTTGCCCAGGGAATGGCTTCCTGCTCCCTTCTGGGCTGGGTTAGTTGCGCTGACAAAAGTGGTTTTGGGGCAAGGCTGAATATGCCTTGAATATGCAAACTTTCATGGCCTGTGGTAAAAGTTGGCATAAATGACTGATGGAGGGTGTTTTCCTTTCATTTACTTTTGAGGCTTCAGCTGAAGTGGATGTGGAAAGCGCGGTGCAGGGGGCAGAGCAGCGCCTGAGGCAGGGTGAGGGGCATGCTCGCAGCCCGGCTTTGCCTTCACTGACGCTGTGCAGCTGTGGCTCCTTAAAATGTCACATACACAGAGCTCTGAACGGGTGTATTTTAATTTAGAAATAGCGTGGGGTTCTACTCCCTGAGTAGATGGCAAAAAAACATGGGCTGTGTCCACTAGCACTGTCAAAAATGTAGTTGACATTGAGATTGAAAGCAACCTCTGGAGGTCCTCTGCCTTAAGTAGGTGCTTTAGAGCATTTGCAGTCGGGTTGTGAATATCTTCAAGAGTGTGCAACCTCTTAGATGGCTTGTTCCAGTTTCTGACCCCCCCTTAAGTATTAATGAGGGTTTTTTCATTCTGTTTAGGTGATATTTCCTGTATTTCTGTCACCTGTTAGTGTGTGTCACTCAGATCTGGCTGTCGCTTCTTTAGTCTTTCATGATCCCTCTTTTCTCCAGGCTAAATATTCCAAGCTCCTTTAGGCTCTCCTGGCATGAGAGACGCTTTGAGCTCTTGGTCACCTTCAAAGCTCCTCCCTGGATTAACTCCTGTATGTCCATGCCTTGCCTGTGCTGGGGACCCAGTACTCCCAACTTCAGGGTGTCCTGAGCTGGGGTAGTGTCTGGAATAAAAGTTTTAAGATAAGTTATCTGCTCCCTTTGCTTCGAGGCTTCACCAACTTTCTTTATTTCAGTTTTATTTTGATCATCCCATAATAAAGTAGAAGAAGAACCTCAATAAGGACTGAAAATACAAGTAGGATGGATTTAGAAGCTGCCCCATGTGGATTGCACTAACAAGAAAAAAATTAAATTTATGTACTTGGGTCTGCTTTTGTTTACAGTTTGTAAAACTCTGCTGAAATGTGCCGTGGATCGGTGCCCAAGGTTCTTTTTAGTGTAGTTACTTTTATGATAAGCATCTGTTTTGTCTTTTACTGGAGTTGAAGACAAACTTTCATGTACAGTAGCATGATTTGGATTCAATTATATGTTTTTGTCCTGTCCAGATTTGGATAAGATTTATTTTTCTCCTGAAAAGGTGTTATGTTTGCTTTATGAAATGTGATGTGCTGAAGAGTTTTTACTGAATATTGTGAATTAAAGGTCAAGAGTACTTTAGCTTCAGAATTAAAATCAACATTATTTGTACCTGTCACTCATACTGCTTTTTATCCCTAAGGAAAGAGATTCTGAATAATACTCCTGAAAGACAGAAAAGACAAAGTTTCTTTCTTAGTAGCTGATCTGATGGGGAATAATTCCCACAAGTGTCTAATATTTTTCTTTTCTAACCTTCTTATTAACTAAATACTTATTTTCAAGGGTAGAAACTTCCACATCAGGATACTGCTACCAGTGGATTTGCAATTGAAAAATGCCAGGTAAGAGAATTTATGGTAGCAATTTCTAAGTGTGATGTAACAAAAGTTAATTTTGATAAAAGCAATAATGGATATGAAAATGAGTTATTTTTTTTCCAATATCAATGTTATTAATTAATTCTCATTGGTTTCAGCTTAACCTTGCAACAAAATTGCACAGCATCAGTGTTAATAAATGCTGACAATAAGCATTGCCTATATCAAAATATTTTGTTGTTAATTAACTTTGAAACGTGTTGTAATTAATTGGTTGTATTTACATATATGAAGCAATGTACTTGGGAAAAAATTATATTTTTTAATATAATTTGTATTTATAGATCATTTATATGTCACCATTTGGGAAACAGCAAATTCAGTGAAAA
This sequence comes from Anomalospiza imberbis, assembly GCF_031753505.1. Taxonomy (NCBI): domain Eukaryota; kingdom Metazoa; phylum Chordata; class Aves; order Passeriformes; family Viduidae; genus Anomalospiza; species Anomalospiza imberbis. Next base: position 103,789,953 of record NC_089683.1, read on the forward strand.
GTTGTAAATTTAAGCAATTATTTAAGCAATTTAAGCAATGATGGTTAACAGAGCTTTTAAAATTCATTTTCTGTTCGCTGTTTCTATGTATTAATTAGTATGGCCCAACGTTTATTTAAAAGTCCTGTTCTTATTTCTGTGTTTACCCGAGCAGTCTGTGGGAAGTGGGGTGAAAGAGGCTAATCCACATACATGGATGAGCCTTAACTTTGTATTTCCTAGTTCTGCCTAGGCCAGCCCGCTCCAAACTGGGAGCAGATGTGGTATTCCATAGCTTTATTGCATTCTAGGCTGCGTAATTAAAACTGCATTACAGGTAACTTTGACATTTTCAGGTTATCACTTTTAAATATTAGTGTATTTTATGAAGTTACACTTGCTTGCAAGAATTATGTTGTTGTTTTCGGCACAGAACAGGCTTTTGCAGGTTGATGCTTAATTTTTAATGGGCTTTGGCATAGTGACATTTGGAAGTTTTAAGTAACTTTGAACACAAAACTCAAAGTAGTTTTGGAGTATTGTTTCCTTCCTTTGTTTTTTTCCAAAAAAAGCTGTTGTGTGTAGAAGGCTTTCTGCTCTCTTTGAAAAATGATGTACTGTGAGTTTGAAATTTGTACAAAACTGTTTGTCTAGGATAGAGTGCAGCTGGCGTCTGAAGAGGATCCTGCATGTGTATCAGCACATTTTAAAGCAGGTATACAAGTTTAAAACCACTTATTTAATTATTATTATTATTAAACAGTCTTAAATCTTTGTTTATAATGATTCTGTGACATCTTGTGCTCACACACCTATTCTGAAAGGGTTAAAAAACCTTCCTTTCATTGTAGAGTCAAGATTTATTTTTAAATGCCTGAGGATTTACAAGTAAATATAATGAGAAATGGATGGAATTTTACAAATATTTATTTTTATTCAACTTTTACTCTTTTTTTTTTCAATCAGGCTCGAACAATTTTTAATAAATGACTGATGACATTTTACTGGAATTTTTCTTTACTCTCTCAATTAGAAACAGATTTTGTCTTTTTTTTTAATGTATTTACTTTTTTACAAGTTGTTCACAATGCAAGGGAGAGAATCCACATTAAGTATTTATAGAGTCTGTTTTTTCTTGGTGTCTAAATTACATCTCAGTATCCAAAGGAAGCTTTGGTGTGAGGATACAGCAGCCTTGAAGTTCCAAGGAACACTTTGTTTCCAAGGAAGAGCCTTTGCCACAGGTGCTGGTTGAGACACTGTATCTCATGGAGGTGGTTTCAATGAATACATAAATGATGCCAGGGGATGTTTAATTCTCAGTAAAGTTTCCTGGAACTTCTCTTCTGTAATTGAAAATTTAAGCATGTGGTATACACTTGGTCTTTTTATGTTTGGTTTGACAATACCAGAAAAACTGTTGGGCTGAACCACCAGAAGTTATGAATTACAGAAAATTAACTGATTCTCTCTTTCCTCCAGAGACTGCACAGCTGCCCAGACCTTGTCAGCTTTATGGTGGAGCTGAAAACTGTTTTGGTGAGTGGCAGAATATATGTCTGGGACATGGGATGCTCTTAGAGCTTTGGGTTTCACTTTCAGTGTGTTACAGATTACTGTTCCATAGATCTATAGCTACTTTTTTGGGGGTTTTTTTGGTTTTTTTTGGTTTTTTTTTGTTTTTTAAGAGGTGATTTTGTATATGTCCTGTTCATGTAATAGCTTTATAAATATCCTTTAGGATTTTAAGTGACTGCATTCTTTGGAAGCTGGAGTGCTATAGAAAATTTAAAATCCCAGCAAGGGATCTCAGTGTACAGCCATCCTCTTTACAGAGATTTTCTTGGAATTCCTGGTATTCTCTAGATGGTAAAGCAGGCTTGTAATTATACAATGGGTTATACAGTCAGTGGATTGCTTTCACCTGTCTAACAATTTGACAAATAAATGCAGAAAGCTTTTTTTTTTTTTTTCCTTTCCCAATATTTCAGAGGCTGCTGTTTATTCTTATTTTAAAAGTTTTTCAGGTCTGGGGTTGAAAAGTAGCAAACCCTTTAATAAATATGTAACTGGGAATTCTTATCTATTAGCAAAACATTATACTATGAGCGTTCTTGCTGATGAATGCTTCATTCAACCTACTTTACTTTAGGAATAAAACACAGGAAGTATTCTTCAAAACCACAGCAGAAATTCCTCCTGGCATTACACTGCTACTCTGCTTGGAATATGCCTAAATAAGAATGTCTATTTTGGAATACTTTACAGTAGTTATTCCAATCTATTTGCCTATGTACACAAGCACTCAGAAACTGAGAATGCACTGAAAGTGTAATTCATTCAAAATAGCAAGATAGTGATCCTCAGTTACTGCAGAGAATGAAAACACTGATGATGGTGTAGGAGAACTGGGCAGAAATGATTGTTAAACTTGTCTTATAAATTATATTGTCATTTAAATTTATTTTATTAAAAATTATTCATAGTTTTATTCTAAATGTTAGAAATGTATGTGTTCTGTAAGCATAATTTTAGCTCAAATGCACTTTTAAAGAACAAGTAGCACAACACAACTGAAACACATGGTTAGGGCTTATTTTACATAGTAACATTAACTTTTTGATAAAAATTATTTTTGAAACTACATTACTACATTCTTAATAAGTGTCTGTACCAAAACTTATTCCAAGGGAGCCTGTGATGTTAAAACTGAGAAACTGATTTTCTTTTTTTGATTGCTATAGAAAGTTTATATATATATAAAAAAAAATTATAAAATATGGGCAATATCTTAGAGTGGCAGTGGAGCCCAGGAGGCAGCTGTGGGCTTAATAGAACCTTCTTTTGAAATGTTCTTTCAGTCAAGATGCTTGACTTCAAATTTATTAGCTGAAAAAGAGGCACATTTGATATTTGCATCTGAAGACTCCGTTGTCAACATCTGTGGGGTTTTTTTAAATTGCAGATGTTTTCATTACCAGTATCTGAAGTAATTTACCAAACAGCTTCTTTGTCTGCTTTAGCTGGAGGCTATAACAAAACAAATGCAGTGTACAGTTAATTTTACATAAGCTTAATATTTCCAAATGAATTGCAAAAATCACATGGCTAAATAGATGCAAAAATATTGAAATTGCTCCTAACGATGTTTTTAATGTTGTTTTAAACAGGAAATTGCTTTAAAGAACACACAAGACCTGCACATCCCACGGCCTCCAGAATACTACTCCTGTCTTGTCAGAGATCTAGAAATACTGGGCTGGAATAGGTATGATTATTTTAACTTTTAACAAGCATCATCTTTAGAATATGTGTTCCTCTTTTGTATTTGTGAGCTGAACATATCAAATGTACTTGTTCTGTTCATTTACCCTATTCAGAAAGTGATTTTGCTTTGCTTTTATATTAAACACACCCAACAAACCTGTTATCAAATGAAGGGATATTTTCTGTCTCAAATAACTGAGCTGAAAGGTGATACACTACTAAGAAATAATTTCTTCTTTACCCTATAAACTACTGGTATATGAAACATATTTAATGTTAATATTTAGAGTTCTATTTTTCCCTATTTTTTACAGCTGGTTGAGACTAACCCTATAGATTATGGTTGATAATCATTTACCTTTATGCTTTCATAAAGACATTTAATACTTTTTTTAGAATTAGCATAATAATTTTTAAAGAACCTGCTCTTTCAGCACAAGGTTTTTCTTAGAGGAATTTATTATTTATTCCACAGTAAGCTAAATCTACCCCAAAAAATTCATGAGTGGTGGGGAGAATGTGAAAGGCTCTCAACCCAAAACTTTAACAAGTGTATCTTGTGCTAAATGAAATAAAGAAGCCTTAGGTGTAAGAACAGTTTTGAGTTTTCCCACCTGATTTCTATATAGATAAACAACATGTGATTAACACTAAGTGGGCACTTCAAGGCCCACTTTTATTTAAAGATTCAAAACACCCTTGAGAAATCAGCTGAAGTTTTTGTCAGTGGTTGCCATTGTTAATATGTAATTGTGCTGTACTCTATTTAGATTTCACAGACTCAAGTCTGAGAATATTAGGTAAAATTTCTTAAACACGTGGGAAGTAAATTTTCAATTATGTTTGCTCTCCCAAAATGGATAAAAAACCAAAACACCAACCAAAAAAAAAAAAAAAAAAACAACCCACCAAAAAAAAACCCCACAAAAACAACAGAATCTTGAAGAAGGGTTGGGGAAGTCAGTCATTCTTCAAAGGACTATGCTGCACATAGGGAATCACATCAGATTTATTCTGATGTGGAAGGAGAATAACCTGGACAGGCAATGTGAAGTCCATTAGCAAGTCACACCTTTGATTTCAGAATGCTTTTAACACTGAAGTGACTCTCTAAGAAAGCCTCTTAACTGAGGCTGATTTTGAGTTTTAGGTGATGCTTTATTTGCATGGCAGTTAAGAACATCCTGCAATGATCTTTCAGCAGAACTGCCTGTGTTTGGTGCTGGCAGTGAGGAGCAATCATTGCTCGCACCTTGAGCTTTATTTAAGGATTTTTCTTAGGAAAAAACACTTGCTTGTTATGTACCCCAGATTTACTCATTCCTAGCAACTTTTGGGTCATGCTGGCAGCTGACTGCACCCAAATCCAACAGAAAAATTGAAAGATTTGGACTGGGGAAAGAGAGATACTACTGCGGGAGTAAAGTTATAGGAAAGGCTCTTCTAATACTTCCCCTTAATCAAGCTGGTTGCGTCAGTGACAGTGTCCTGGGAAGGCAAATTATCAACTATAGAACACCTGTAGGACTCTTATAACCCTCATGGGGATTCCAAAAGGTTGCCACTATCTCTTAAGTCCATGTTGTCTCAAATCTCAAAGCTCTTATGCTTGATACATTCCCATTTATTTCATACAAAGTATCTTCTCCTCTTGCCTTCTCCATTTCCAGGGAATCATGCCTGGTCCTGTGCTCTCAGTCATTTGTGTGTCATGCTGGACTTCAGAGGTTTACTTGAGGCTTTCCATCTTTGTGCTGATTCCTTTTATTCCTTTTTTTTTCTTTTTTTTTGTGATAAAATGACAGAGCCTACAGAGGAATAAAAGTCTGTAGAAGTGAAGTATCCCTTATGTACCCAATTCCTTATGTGTTATACAAAAAGTGTGACTTTATAAGCAAAGTATGGATTCTTTTAGTTTAACTTTAAACTGAAGTGGTCCAAACAAGATGAATGTCAGAACAGGTAAAATCACAGACACTTTGGTAGCATTCCTTTAATTTTTCTGTTTTCCTTTGCTGTGGATCTTTGCAGCACAGGCCTGCAGGCACCAGTTGTGCTTTGGTGCAGACACTGCTGCATTTTTCACTGCAGTATCCATACTGGGCCTTAGCTGCTGCTTTAGGAAGTCCCCAGCCCAGGAAGCAGTAGATGGAGCGTTGGTATAGAGGTAGTTTCTCTTCTTTATAAAACTCTGATACACTTTTGAGGTGAAGTTGGAACAAAGCAGGAGTAATGATTTTTTCCCCCCAGTTAGAGGAAGAATCCTCCAATTCTTTGGAAGTATACCAAGTTTAACTGGCTCCAGTTAAATTACACTTTTATCAAGATTTGTCTTTCTTTCAGCTGTTGCGGAGAAATATTCCCAGAAATCTGCAGGTCTCTTTAATTTTGCATTAATCAGCGTTAAACGTGAAATAATCTCTCTCTCCCTTCTTACTACCACTACTGCTTTTTCCATCTGTATTTTTCAGTTCCCTCCTATTCAGGCTATTTCATTTATGTAGACAATTTTCGTCTTTTCACTTCCTTCCTGGGGATGTGCAACCCTTTAGTGTACATCTACTTTTTCTTCCACAAGCCTCTACAACTCTGTTGCCAGCTTCACTTGAGAGAACCATGTGACTTTTTCTAGTATGTAGTGGTTTAAAAAAAATAAATGTTGCTTAGGCCAGCAAGCAGATGCTCTCTCTGAACTCTGTTAGGCCTTTCCGTCAGTCTGGGTGATAAGTTGTGCAATTATCTTGGGCTGCTTTTTATCTTTACACAGGAATGACATAGTAAAAATGCCAAAATATCCACGTGCCCAGTTTACTGGTAAATATATGGGGAGATTTGAACCTTTTTGGCAATTGTTGAAGCTACTAAGCAGAATCCACCTATAGAGAACAGTATATTTTAAAATTGTATCCAACTTCATTGTGGTGGGAGAAACAAACCAGTGACATCTTAAGCAAAGAGAAGTTTTAAAACTTTTTCACATTTAGTATGTACTCTCTGCTTACTAGGGTGCATGAATACAGTGTAAAACTGTCATGAAATGAAGGCAAATCATGATAAATAACTAATTTTGTACCTGTTCAGGTACTGTTTTCTGCAGAAAATCGATTTTGGGATATGCACCAATATGCACTGATTTTCCCACAATAATAGTATTGATAATAAAGGAGAACTTCATTGAAGAGAAAAGCAAATCAAGAGCATAAAAGTCTCATAGAATAAGAAACTGCACAAATGGATCAAAAATTTGACAGGAAGTTTAATGTGTACATAAGTAGAGGCTGACAGGAACATGCTGTGTGTGTCAAAGGTTCCGGTGATGGAAAACTGAAACACGGTGCTCACTGACCACAGCGTGAGCCCTGACACACGTTGTAAATAACCCAGAGATATATGACTGCATTAAGCACTAGGCTGGTGTATTAACAGCAGTAAATCTGCAGCAGCAGAAATGCTTGGCATATAGGACTCCTTCTGATTAATATTTGTAACAGACTAATCAGAGTATTGCAGACCTTTCAAACTACGCTTTCTGCAGGGCTCTGAGAGTTTTCTTCTCTCTTCCAGAGTGGCCTATGTGGACACTGGGCTGACCACAGTCAAGTTAAAAGCTGAAGACTCTTGTGGTAGACAGCATCTCATCAGTCTCAAGTTAAATGCAAAGGTAAATTGATGTGGGACAAAACATCTTGAGGCTTCCTTGAAATATATCGATTGTTCTTAAATCATTAGGATTTTAGAGGGTTGGTTTGCTTGCTGGTGTGTCTGTTCTGCAAGGTAATAGGTCACTTAATATTTTTTTTCTTGAGTTTTCAGACTAAGTATATTTAAAATTAATATTGGAATACTGTTATCTGTAAGATGCATCTATGCATCACGTGAAAAACACTTTGATATTGCACTCATTTTACTGGATTACAGACAAAGCCTTCTGGGAGACTTTCCTTCATTATCACTCCATCCAGAGACTGTGCACAGAACAAGAATTAGAGGATGTTGGGTTGGTTATTAACAAGTCTTGCTGTTAAAGTCAAAGATTTAAAGATTTGTGAAAAACTGAAGTTAGAAAAATTACTTCTTTTTAGTCTAAATAAATGTCTAATTTTGACAGTACTTGCAAATCAAACCCATGGCATTTGCAGAAACAGAAAAAATTTAATTCTTCCTGGTACTTATCACTGAACTCAAATTACAATGTTTCTTCGTAGAATGTCTCATATCAAGGCATAAATCTCTCATCAGAGACTGTGAATATACAGGCTCTGTGGTGACAATTGCCTGACAATAACTGTTGTCTTCAGAAAATCAGTCCAGGGGGAAAAGGGATCTGAAGGTGTCTGGATGATGCTGTTTGGGACTATCCGTGGTCCATCTCAAGTTATAATCTTGAAAGTATGAGGAAGGGGCACGGTATTGTAGCATTAAATCCCACCTTCACAGGCATCCTGTATACCTTTACAAACCAGGAGGGTTTTTTTTTTTAAGTTTTTTAGTCTCACATAACATGAACAAACTACCTTTGAAGGGGAAAAGGAGGGGAAAAAATACTGTTTGGGAATGAGTGTTTCTCCAGTGGATTTTTAGAAAGAGTAGAACTGTCCTACATGCAGAGAGTAATGAGTGCATAATTAATTTGCTAGTCAGTCCGTTATTAAATACACTGATGGAAAAAAATCCATCAGGAAGTACAATTATGGTCTATTTAATGTGCAAGGAGAGGAGCCAGGTTGTGTTGCTTATAAGGAATAAATATGCTTCGTGTGACACTAGAAATTTGGTGCCACCTGTTGCCCTAAGTTTTTCTTGCTCTTAGGACAAAAAAAGTAAAGTATTTTAACTATTTGAAAGCATAAAAATGCAGAAAAAATTACAGGGCAATGTTCATTTTTCCCAAGCAGCTGCCACGGTCAAATACCGACACTGGTGCGTTGGCTGGTTCTGTTCAGCCTTAACTTAGCACTGTCCTGAGGGAATGGAGATTCCCATTTTCTGTCCTTGTACAAGCTTGTGGGGTTTTTTGATAGTAATAAAATAGCTGAATACTCCTCATAGAGAAGAAAGCACCATCTAACAACTAAAGATGTATATAATAAAAAGGTTAGATTATCAGACTTGTCTGTTTCAATAAGTAATCATCCTTTTACTTTTTTTTTTTTCTTTTCTTTTCATTTTGTTTTCAAGTGTTTTTGATGATGAAGGATCAATTGCTTGTCCTTTTTAAACCATGTCTGGCATTTAAACTTGCCAGACAAAATTTGTGTGTGAAATACTGTTTTGGTGACATGGGGATTTGATTTGCCTTCATATACACAGACACTACATTTGAGAAGACTTGGCTGAAGTCTTTTTTGGGAAGGCATTTCTTTTGATAACATGCTTTAATAAAAGTGTGTTTATTTTTGTTATGCTGTTCCTTTGATTAAGATCAGTGCAGGAGCATTTCAGACCCCAAGGCTTCAAATAGGCCACTGGAAGGATTTGCCTGTTGTGTAGTAATTAAGACACTTTGGTAATTATGTGAATGATCTGGCAAGGGGTATGAAAATGTTTTCTCTGGATAAAGTTAGCTGCATGCTCAGAAAACCAATATAAATACTGTATTTAATAATTGCTTAAATTGGCCTAAGAAAAATAGAATGATTTCTGACAAATACATTTGATTGTAACTGTAATAAGCTAAGAGTCACGGAGTTATCAAACCTTTTATAGGTTCTTTTTTTTAATACAGCCTTTTAAAATTTTGCTAATTGTTATCTCAATTTGGATTGAGGTTGTTTTTTTTTTTTTTAATTTTGGGTCTATGTTCACTCATCTCTTTAAATAGCTAAGTACTCTAGATTACTTTCAGTTTTAAAAACCAAAATGTTACCGTTCAGAACAAATAGTTCAGCTTAAATGAAAACTAGTTCTTGACTCATGGAAGGGTTGTTTGATTTTTTAAACTTTGCTTTCTGGTATGTATAATTAAGGAGAAATAAAAAAAAAATCATGCTTTGTTTCTTAAGGTTTCTTTAATGTTCCTTTGTGACCACTGAAAACAGAAAATTGTGATTCTCCTCCCTTTACTAAATACTGATATATAAAACATTTACATGTAGTTTTCTTCTTTAAATGATAATTAACATTCATAACTATTCCTGAAAATGCTTTACATACTGTTTCCTCTCAGAGCCAAGTTTTCAAGATGCTTGAAGTGCTCATATTTTGTTATCAAATTTGGCAGCTGAGTATCAGTCTGACTTTAAATCACTAAGGGAAAAAAAATCCCAAACTGTATTTTCTTTCCCTCCCTCAGTATCCCACAGAACCACCAGATTGCCTTGTGGATTTTCCTGTTCCATTTGCCGTTTCCTGGATGCCACAGGTAACTACTGGACTAGGCAGCTTTTAAAAATAAAAATACATATGTATGCAGTGGAGGGGTGGTAACAACGGGTTGGCTTTGGTTTTTAACTCCAGCTTTTCTCCCTGTATGCATTTTATTTCTGTACATGCTCATGAAAATGTAATAGCACTGAATTCCATATTCCTTGTCATAGTAACTTAAATATCTTCCTTGCCATGAGATATATCTTGCATGTTGTATGTACTTGTTGGGGTTTTTTTAAGCTGTTCATATAACTGAAAATTCTCTAGGAATTGTGGTGGGAAAGTGAAAAGGAAGTGAAATGTAGAAAAAATTACTGTCTTCTAGAAAAGAAACACCCTCTAAAGTTGACAGACATTGAAAAAAGGAGTTGGTTATCCTATAGAGTTTCCCCCAGTTTTTTATCCTATAGAGTTTTCATAACTTAATAAAACTTTTCCAGTTATAGTCAATATAGGAAAGTATTTAATGAAATTCTAATTTCTTAGTTTAACTGATGTTGCTGCTTTGAAGAACCACACTGTCCTTTGTGGGTCTTTCACATTATTTCATGTACCTTTCTTCCTGAATAGTGCATGTGTGCTATAATAAATGAATTCAAATGTGACCACTCAGATACAAGTTAATCTGAATGTAGAAAATAATTGATATTTCATTTAAATTGGGAAAATAGTTTTTACATAAATGATTGCACCTGATAATTTTAACTCTTACAAGGGTTTCTACCCAGCAATAAATAACAACTTACATAGGGAACATGGCTGGGAGGTTGCAGCAGGATGAGTTTAAGCTGGGCTTAATAAAAAATTATAATTTTTCTGCAGAGCTCAAGGTTCTGTGTGTCACCTCAGACCCACTAATATTGAGAGGAAATAACTGCAAGGCTCAACCACTGCAAATGAAAAGTGTATTTATTTATGTAATTTTAGGTTTTGATTCTCTGATATGGTTTGGAACAGTTTAAATAAATGTTTTTCCCTTGAATTTTATTAGAATCCCTACACTCCGGCCAGCATTTCAAGTGCTGTTTTTAACCTCAAACTTAATACATATTTTCAACAGTGTTTTATTAATTTTACAGCCTTGCAATTTATGTTGCCTCAAATCAACAACATTTCAAACATCCCTGACAGTGACTGCTTCTCTGTGTTTACTATTAGTAATTTTAAAGATGGACTCATTTTTTAATATAATGTTCTGGAAAAACCTGGCATGGAGCAGCCTTTGACAAGTTAAAAAAGGGGGTGGATATACTGATACTGGCACTACAGCCAAGGAAAAATCCTCTGTTAAAAATACAACACTGATGCTGAAAATCTTTTTCCAGTTAGAATTACCTGGGGACTATTTGAACAGATGAACAAAAGGTGTTTGTGTGTAAGTGAAGAGCCTGTTATGAAATCATGAGCTGCAGAGAGCTTGCTCTAATCCTGAACCAAATACCAGCAGACAGAAATGCTTTAGCTGTACAGCAGCTTTTGCAAATTGACCTTATGTGTGCGGGTGACATGAACCCAACACTTGTGGGGACAAATGGCTTTGGTAATTGTGTAAATTGTGTTTATTTTCCAAATGTGTGGGAATCACTGTAGCGAGCAGCCCTCACACCGTGATAAAATACGGGCTAAGCTTTGATAATGCTGCAACACCACTGGTAGCAGAATTCAGCAGGTACTCAAGTGCATGAAAATTTTGGTTCCTAAAAGGGAAAAAGAACGGGCTATACCTCTTCTCTAGTGAAATAACGTGGTGTTTTGGTACCAATTGGTCTTAAACTTTTCAATTTATACTTTAAAGGTGTAATATTAAAAGGCTTAACTAAATTGGTGCAATGGCACCATTAGAATATAAACTGCTATAAAAGAAAATATAAATAGATTGCAGGTAATTGATTTTTCTTTCCCACCCCCTGTGTGTGCTGCTGCCTATTTCAGGCTCATGGATTTTAAACTTGAGGGGTTGTTGTTGTTTTTTTGGGTTTGTTTTTTTTTTCCTTCCATATAATAATAGACATGGCTTTATGGCATCCATATTAAAAATGGGTAATTTTCCTTATGGTCCCTGTCTTCCTGCTGGGTTGATAATGTTTTGATGTATTTTTCTTTTGCTCTGATGAGAGGTCTGCTGCTGCTGCTCTGACATATTCATTTGGATGAATAATTATAACTTGCACAATGTCAAGCTGAAGATGGTGGGGTTTTGTGCGTCATGACAAGCCCAGTAGCCAGTGCAGGTGTCTCACAGCATGAGCAGCAACAGCCAGTGGATTCTGGCTCAGAGGAGACGTTTTAGAGTAGTAAGAAATCAGCACCAAGGGCAATGCTGCTGCTGCTGCTCCTGCTCTAAGTGCCAAATAAATGCAGAGTGCTTCTCAATGACAAGTGCAAGAACATCTACTTATTTCTGTTACAGCCTTTTCCTAAAGAACCAGATAAATGTGCTGTCTCCAGTTTTAGCACACGCTGGAAGTGCAGTTCTGCAGAATCAGGGTGTCTCACGTCAGGGTGAGGTTTCCAGACTGACCACTGCCCACATGGCTGGCTACATGAAGGTCATGGGAGTGGAAATTAATGACTAATGAGGGCGTGCAGCAGCCAGCAAGGAAGCAGGAATGCAAGGTGCAGAAGGTGGAGTGGTGGGAATGAGATTATTCTTGGGTTATTTAGATGAAAACACAATAAAATCATCATAATTGTGCTTTTTCTTGGCAAAGGAACTTCACAGGCACCAGCTGTAAATGCAGAAAATGGAGATGGTTGACAAGACACTTTATGAAGATTTCAGGCTTGTGTCTTGGCTTGATTTCTGTTAAGGAGAGGGGAAATTGTTAAACTGCTGTTCATGAGGAACTGTTTCCAAATAAATCTAAGGAATCATAAATTCTTTAGGTGATCCCTTTTCCATTTAATGACTGTTTGCTTTATTAAATTGTATTTTATTTATTAATTCATGAACGGCAGAAAGGTAATGGTACCTATAGTTTAGGCTATTTCATCTTTCTTATTAGGGGGTTTTGCAGTTGTTTTAATTTTGGATAAGCAAATTGTGTGTTAGGAAGAATTTTAGCCAAAAAAAATTTCAGAATAAAGATTGCATTTTTTATCTGTTTTTGAAAAATAATTTGCAATCAATTGTTCTGTATTTACCTTAATTAGAATTATTTTTACTATAATTTGATTACTATTTAGTTCATCCAGGATTTGGAGCAGATGCTTGAAATTTGGCAGAACAGCCATATAGGTTACAGCACTTCTTAGAAGTTCCTGAAAGGCTTCATTAGTTTTTTGGCAGGCACAGACTCGAGATTTTCTCTTTATTTTTCTCAGCTTCTGTGGCTCTAGAAATAAGAACCAAGAGTAGCGTGAGATATTTTTTTCCCCTATTCTTTCTTATTCATTTGATTGGAGGGAATGGTGTACGGGCTGTAAGGGTGGGCTAGGGAGAATGTGTGAATTGAAGGAAGAAGGGAACTGGCATGAGCAGGTCCTGGTGATGAGGTGGAGAGGACAGAAATGGAAATCAAGAGGTTGAGAAATCACATGATACTTTCCTGGTAAAAGAGAAGGTATGTTCCCCTTGGAGTCAGGGAGGTCCAGAGTATCTGATTTTCCCTGGACAAAGTCAGTGGTATGAATGGATGCGGGATCCGTGGAGTGTGACAACACAGAGGTGACACTGGGGTCACAGTTCCTGGGACCATCAAAGCCAGTGTGTTTATGGAGGATGGAGGAGCCACTTTGGCTTTGTGAGCACTTTTACAGCGAGGGTGAGCAGCATTGACACTCTGAATGAGGAATGTCTTGTTTTCCAAAGAATTTTGACATATTTCACACAAATTCTAATTCATTTGTATGAGGGGGACCATGAAACAGAGTTGTGCTGTTTGACATTATTAACAGTGGTCTTGGTGTAATTTAGACCAAAGAAAAGTGTGATCTCAGGCTGTTCTAAAAGTGCTGGCCAGTGACCAAAAATTAGTTGGTTAATCAAATAAAAAGGAATCTTGGAGTTTTCATGGTTTGCATGACAAGAAGGTGATGTATTTAAATAGCTATAGATGCATTTACGTATAGAGCAGGAGACAGCTGGCAACATCAGTGAAGCATGCAAATAAGATCAAATGAACAGTGTAGGAAAAAAAAGATTTAACTACCTTTTTAAGGAACATCATTGCAAAATTACAATTAGTATTAAAATTAATTGGATTTTAAAACTTATCTGTGGGTTATAATCCCTTGATGTTTCTTTTTTCTAGTAAAACCCTTTGAATTCCCGGAAGATAAAGATAAAAATGATTATAAGCGGATTTATCTGTATGTGATATAGAAAAATGTAAAAAATCAAAATGGAAAGCAACTGTTGCAAGTACCAGAAAATTATGCTATTAATTTAAGTGTCATCAGAGCACAAAAGATCACATTTCAGGACTGTGTGAAAATTATTAAAATACTGGAAATAATAGTACTTAAGATGAAGATACTATACTCTAAGATGTGGTTAAGTGACTGACACTATTATGTCACTTCAGGTATTATAAAAGTAACAAAATGCTTTTAAAGATAATAAGCGTTACATTTTGAGATTGGCAGAATTCACACTTCCCTGCTTAGGTGCTTTCCTACTTTAATATAATTTAACAACAGCAGGAAAAAATGGAGCATTTTATTTCCAAGCTATGCCGTTTCTTTCTAAAATACACATGCACAAAATATAAAAAGTTATTATGTAGAAAAATTCTATTTCTTCATCTGAGAATACTCAGATAATTTGCTGCTCTTTGTCCAGGTGAGAAAGGAAGAATATAATCACTACAGATTAAAGGAAACCATTCCTTATGTATTTTGTTTCATTCATAGAAATATGCCTGTCTGAGAACAGAATGTTTAATTTGCTTTTTCTATTGAACCTCAGGATGTCTGAAATCTGTCCCTCAATGGGCATCTGCACCTGCAAAGGATTCCCTTGACCACCAAGTGTTTTCTCCTCTTGCAGAAGTCTTTTCCTGGGGAAATGGTGACTTCTTTTTGCCCACTGATAATTTCAAAATATTTCTTTTGCTTTGCTGTCCTGTATATTTTCCTGTCTAATGAAAGATATTTCTGGTTCCGTGTAATCCACTCTCAAATATTGAAATCCCCCACATGTAATCCTCTGCTTATTAGATGGTTTCTCCTTTTCGTCCCTTATTTACAGGGTTTGGAAGCTGATCTTAGGCACCTGTTTTTATACTGCTTAATTTTGAGATAATGATGAGGTTGTTAGATGATATTCCATGTTTTATGCTATCACAATACACTGGGACACACACATGGATTTCAACACTCCTTAAATGAATAAATTGGTTTTTAAATATTCTCTCAGGTTGCTGGTAGAAACTCAATGAAATCTGTTTAAATTTCTTGTTTCTTAGAACTCTTTAATAGACATTTACAATCAGTTCCTGGCAGCATTGGAGTCGCTGAAGGAATTCTGGGATGCCCTTGATGAAATCGATGGGAAGACATGGGTGCTTGAGCCAGAAAATCCCACGCGGAGTGCTACAACCAGAAGAATTGCAATAGGTAGGAAAAGATTTAAAGGGATACAGTGGATTTGAGAAGTAAAACGCAGGGAGCTGTTTTGTTCTGCTTGTCTCATCAGATGGTGCTTCTTTGGGTTTGGGAAAGGAAAGGCAGCACTTAAAACCAAAGACAGAACTCCTCTTTTGCATATTAAAAAAATAACGTTCTATAACAAGCTGATCCTGTTTGGGAAATTCATTACAGCTTTCTGGTGTCAGATAAATGAAAATTTCTGCAGGAAAACCTTGTGTATTTGTGAATTATGAAAATGGAACTGTCAACAGCTGAGCACTTACATGGTAACCCTAGAAAAGTCAGTATTTGTGAAAAAACAGCTTAGGTGAAGCCCTTACCTCAATCACAAATTCCAGAGTTTCATTCAGAGTTTAGATTCATCCTATCCTGGAGTGGAAGGAATATTAGAGTGCAGCCCGAGGGGGAAAAAGGGGGTTAAAGGAGGCAAGGGGAAAGGACAGAAATAAAAGAGAAGAAATAAGGCTTCCCTGTCAACACCTGAAAATGTACCTCAGTTTATATAGGGTGTCTGTCATTTTAAGGTCTTAATATACATAGGAAAAGGAATTTTATAATTATATAAAATCCACATCATCAATAGCAAATTGTAGAAATGTGAGAATATAGAGTTGGACCCATGTTGTCCCTGACAGCTGTAGAGGGAGGGAGGAAGGAGCTGGAGGGCAGCTGCTTCGTGGGAATGGAGGGAAGGACAGGAAAAGTTCAGCAAGTGGTTGGAATGCCGTGGGTCAGACACCACTTTGTGTGCAGTCAGGGGGCTTTGTCCTGGTCCTGCCGCCCTTTGCCACAGGCCAAGGAAAAGGGAAGAAAAGCCTCAAAAAGTGTCTCGGAGCAGCTGAGCAGAGGAGGGTCAGGGTTTTAAGCCCTTTGTTGTCAGGCCCAGAGAACCTTCAGTTACCATTGAACTTTGATTTCATTCATTCCCACCTTTTCCAGGATGGAAAGCTTAACACAGCTTTAATTACAGGAAAGGTTGGGTTTTACCTGGGCTTGTTTCAGAAGAGACTCTGCTGTGATGTTTTGGAGCTGGATCCAGAGCACCACTGAGCTTCTTCCCTCTGAGGAACAGAGCCCTTCCAGGGATGGTGGGGTGTCTTATAAAGCCAAATATTTGCTGTTTCAAAAATACAGTATTGTTGTCTCGGTCCTGGAATTTGCTGGGGAGGGGACTGACTTCTGCTGCTTAATATTGGGTTTGGGCTTCTCTTTTTGACTATAAAAGATAAAGATGAATTATTAAGTTACATGTCTCTACCTTTAAAATTTCACCAAGATTTTGCATGGATTTTGTCACCTAGCTTGGGTTGATTACGTTTATTTCTGAATAAGTGTAAAGGTTTAGCCAAGTCTAACAGAAAAGCAAGCCTGACAGGTTTTCTTAATCAGTTGCTATTTTTATTTACAGTTTGTGGAAATGTAATATTTGATATATACTGATATTTTGTACAACCATTTGGATACCTCTCAACTTTGTTATTATTTATCCTAATGAAACCCAGCCTGAGTTAACCAATTTAAAACTGCCTTTAAAAATGGTTCCTTTTTCAAATCCTTGACTGCAAAGCTTCCCCATGGCCTTGCTTTCTCCTTGCAGGGAACAATGTCTCAGTGAACGTAGAGGTAGATCCTCGCCATCCAAACATGCTTCCAGAGTGTTACTTCCTTGGAGCAGATCATGGTAAGGCAGCAAATTCCACTGGTTTCTCCTGTGGACTCAGATCTCTGATCCAAATGCCTACCTGGAACCTGAGAGGTTCACTGGGGTGATGCCATTATTCCTGTCTGTTGTTTGCAGAAGTGAACCCTCTGAGAACTAAACTCAACAACAACATGCACTTATGGTGAGTGTCCCCAGTAAAGCAGGCTGGAAACCCAAATGGTGTTTGCCATTCCTCGTGTGGATTTTTCTCTCCCCCTCTCCCACCCACAGGGATCCGGAAATCAGTTTGTTACAAAACTTGAGGGAGCTCCTAGGAATTGATTTTCCATCTCGTGCTGTGCTGGAAAAAAGCGTAAGTTGGTTTTGGTTAAGGACCAGTTGTTATTACTGAGTAAGTCACATTTAAATGGTCACTTTATAAGAGCCAGGGACAATCAGAGACTTGATAGGTAATTGGATTAATACATTGTCACAAGGACTTCTGAACTTCAAGCAACAGTTGTCAGAGCTTGTTAACCTTTGATTAGAGGTGCACACTTCCCTGTGGCCTTCATAGCAGTGAGGGCATTGATTACAGGCTCCACTATTAAAGGGAGAAGAGGAAGTTCCAGAGTGGCTAATGAGATGTGGAAAATCCAAACATTCTGTTATGGATGTTGATGACTTCAGTTCTAATTAGGTGGAGCTGCTCAGAGCGGACAAGAGGCCATCCAAATAATGGTGCATTTCAAACTAACTGGGAACTAATTTTTGACAATGCTTTAACATCGGATTACGAGCTTTGCTTTCACTCATGAAGCTTCTAAATTAAGATCTGACTAAGGGTTTGTTTCTAATGACAAATCAAATTTGCTTAATAAACAAAAAGTGCCCAAAAGTATGAAAGTGCTTGTTGAAGGAGATGTAATTCAGGAAAGGATGAAATATAACCCAGTCAAGTCTTGCACACCTGGAACCCAGTGTCACTCTAAGCCACTGTGACATAAATATGTATGTCTTAAAAGCAAAAAATACTAATTGTAGCTGCAAAAGCAAAACCACAGGTGAAGGTGTTTGTGTGTGAGCAGCCCACCCCTGCCTTTCAGCTGTGCTGTTGTGTTCCAGGACTTTGCCAAGGACTGTGGGATCTGCTACGCCTATCGGCTGGACGGCAGCGCACCCGACCAAGTGTGTGACGATCCTCGCTGTGGGCAGCCCTTCCACCAGGCCTGTCTCTATGAGGTAAAGTGACCAGTGACACAAACTGTCATTAGCTGGCACGTTCTAGACAACAAGCACTGGCCACTTAATTCTGCATTAAGCAAAAGCCCATAAGGAACATTGTGGCAGTCACTTGTCCTGTCACCCCTGATTCCTACATGAGCTCTCTGGGAAAGGGAGCCACCGTCTGACTTTGCATGTGCCCTGTCAGATGTTCATCAGCTGAACTCTGGTAATTAATAGGTGTTTCTCACATTGGAGATGAAACCAACGTGACTTTTAACCTACTTCTTGTGTTGCAGTGGCTACAAGGCCTTCCTACCAGCAGACAGAGTTTTAATGTCATCTTTGGAGAATGTCCCTATTGTAATAAGGTAAGGAAATCCAAGGAGTTGGAGTGAACTAGAGTGGAAAAGGCAAATGAGCCAGTGTTTAACTGAAGGTTTCTGACACAGTATAAAGACAGCCCCACACTAATGCCAGAGTAATTAAAGACCACACTCCATTGTATTTAATGATACTTTTTTAATGCCATAACAAAAGGTTCAGTTACAAGCAACAAAAAGAATCCCAACATGTATAACAGAAGCCAACACAAATAGCTCAGAGAATCCATAACTACTGAGTACAGATGAGAACTTGCCTGTACAAAGCATGTACTGACAGGATTATTTAAAAACTTCTTTTTCAAGCCCCTGACACTGAAATCTTCAATGAAGAAACTCTAGGAAAAAGCTGCATGTGGGAGCACCACTGCACTCCCACTGAAGACATGGGAACAGCAACATCAAAGCAGATACAAGGACAGGACAATGAGCAGCAGAAGCACCAGAACAGCTGCAGTGTAGGGGTAGGTTTGATCAGCAAATGCCAGCTTAAACACAACAGAGAGAGAGGGACGAGTGGTGTCGGCACCAGCCTGGGATGCTGCTGCAGGAACTGGAGTTACAAGGTGATTGTGTTTCTTTTGGGATTCTGAGAGTATTCTGTAAGGGTCATATGGTGGCAGCTCTCTTGCAGTGTCTTCCTGCAGGGGAAAAATAGCTGTGATTATAAAGCTAATATGAAGTGAGATGTGAATCAAAAAAACAGACATGCCACTGAGGTATTTAAGTTGTCCTAGAGAAAGCATCACAATTCTTACACTTTTGCACTTGTATGGATATTGTATGGTAAGTGTGTAACATGGTTAAACACCTCCTAAAGAGACAGCTATATTTACTGTTGAAGTCTACAGCTGAAATTCTTCTTTATCTTTGACTTGTATCCAAAAACGTTTAATATATTCAGTCTCTCCTGTGTCCCTACTAATAAAGGTTTATCCTGGAAACTCAAGACATGGTTTTAAGTGTGAATGTGCTGGTTGGATTTGTGAAAGTTTTGCATTTCACAGTGAAGCCGAATTTCTGCCCGTCACAAGGAACATAAACTTGTAGAGTGGGGCTTGTTCTGGCTGGCCAGGGGTGCCAGGGCAGTTCTACATCTCCAGCAGCAATGCTGTCCTTGGCCAGCCTCCACCTCTGAAAGGGATCCCCAAACACCACAATCCCACTTCTCACTTAGCCAAGACTTGACTCTTTTCAACTGTCCCTTAGTGCCAGGTACAGCTTTGGCTTCCTACAGAGCTTTCCATTACCAAACTCCTGAATTACGTGAGAGGAATTTTGCAAAATTAAGCTAAGAGAATACTGCCTTTTTTTCCTTCTCCGCTTTCTCATTTGAATGGCTTAAATGTTATCTGACACCCACTTAAAGTCTCCCCTATTATGCAGAATATTCAGTGAGTACCACAGAATGGTTCTACATAGAAACAGCATGTTTAATCCTATTGGAATAGCAGCTTTTCCATTAGAAAAACTAAATCCAAACACAAATATAATCTAACCACCAGCCCAGTGATTGGTCCCTTTTCTGCAAAAACTTTACATTTGAGGACTAGGAAGTAACACTGGAATATTTTCCTATTCCAAAGTTGTGTTTGACTTGTCAGACTCCATCTCCCCTGCTGGCAGCCAAAACATCTCCCAGGATGGTTCTGCTCACCACTGTCCTGCCTGGTGCTCTCAGGTACAGCTGTGCTTTTGCTGCTTCCCTCTCTGAGCTTGTACCGGAGTCTCCAGATCAGACTGCTTGAAGCAAAGAATTTTGGATTAATCATAAAGCTACCTTTAAAGTTGCATTTTTGTGCTCATTTAACCAAGTTATTTGTTTATATGAAAGAAAACCAGGGTGGAATCCACTCACTAAAATACACCAGAGCTCCAGAAAACAGGAGCACAGGGCGATCACTGAGATGGATGTGGTGCTGTATTATTTGTACTAAAACTGATCCATTTTTTTCCTGTATGGTTGAAGAGTAAGACTGAAACTACTCATTCAGCCCTTTTATGCACTAAATTGATAATAATATTCAAGGTGAGTTTGTTTACTGCTAAAATCCTCTGATGTAAAACTCAGAATTTGAGGACTTAAGTAATAAGCGCTATGAAGTTTTACACTACACAGAGAAAGAAACTACGAACAAAGCTTTTACCAAGCAAATAATAGAGTCCACAAAGGGAGATAGAAGAGCTGGGAAATAACAATCCGTGTCCACGTGCAGGGCTTTGCTCTGCAGCTGCACAAACTGCAGTGGTAGCTGGCCAATAGTGCACACAGGTGATTACCCACAAACCTTTAGTGTTCAAGGCAAACAGAGTTTGCATACATGTAGCTGAGCCTTCAAGGGGTATTTGGAACGTTTCTTTTTAGAAAAGCTGATCTTTCCTTCTCAAGGCACTGTGACTGTTCTATGGTAACACCAAACTCCTCACCTTTTTTGGGTGCTCAGGCTCCTGACATGTAGTGTAAAATCTAAGTGGCCTCTCTTCCATGTGGAACTGCTGGCATGTTCCCCGGGTGTGGGGCCTGCTCAGGCAGCTGGAGTGGTCCTCGTGCCCCATGTCTTCCTTCTGCTGCACTGAATTTAAGGAAGGCCTCGGCAAGGCAGCCCACTGAGGTGCAGACAGTAACTCTGTGTGCTGAAAGGAATTCAGTAAGTTCAGAGTTAGCCCAGGTCCTGATCCAGCACTTGGAGATGCCAGGTTTGGGGCAGGTAAGGCACTGCCCTCCTGGCACTTATGCCCTGGGCTACCAGAGACTCAGGTTTCCTCTTTGGAATACTGGAAGCTAGCAAGCATCTGCCAGCTCCTAGAGTTTGTGACAGAGCCCTTGGCTCTTTTCCAGCCCTGTTTCTCCTCACCCACCCCACGGGACGGACATGGAGCTAATAAACAGGGGGAGCTGGGTGCTGCTGCTGTGCCCAAATCCTCACCTGCTGCAGCTCTGCCTGGGGACGCCTCTTGTTCCGTGTACTTGGCTTTCCTTCTCCCAGTAGCTGTGTGCCTGTCACCCCCACACACACTTTGTTTTGACAGGCAGGTTCTTCACCTTCTGGCTTTTTTCCCTTCTGCTGAGCTGGTTTTGGTGGAGGCTTTGGGAGGCGAACCTGGGGTGCACAGTAAGCATTTTGTACAGTGAAAAGAATTCCAGATCTCACACAGAAAAAGAATGATCTTCACCTTATATACACATCTTAAACAACTGCATCACTTTCCAAACAGGACTTAGAGCAAAACCGTTTTCACTTAAAGCTCCAGAAGTGCAAATAAGTGGGTTTACATCTAAAAATGACCATATTTCATACTAATGAAATTATAGCTTGGTATTAATGCAGGTATTTTTTAGTCTGATTTCTACAAGATCAAGCAAGCAGTGACCTGGCTGTCCACCCACTTTCACCCCACTTTCCTTTTTCCCCAACATCAGCACTTTCACTGTAGGGGGAAAAGCTGAAAATATTTATCCAGAGCCAAAAAATGTCATAAACAAATATGGGAATTAATGCAAATAATATTTTATCGCCTATTTTTGGTGTGCAATTGGAATCAAGAATAAGGATATAGCCACTGCTACACTTCTTATGCCACCTCAAGATTAGATTCAGATTCTATACAGGGAGCAATATCCTAAAATCCATGCAATCCTCTTCTCATCATCACGGAGCTGATGCTACAGGAGCCTCTGTTACAGGTGTTCACGGCTCTTCAGAAGGGAATTAACCCCAAATCTCCTCCTTTCCTGTGTACCAAAGTGGTACAGGAGGAATTAGACTAATCAGCTGGAGTCAGATCCTGCTCACAAGCAACAAGTGAGGAGACAGTGGCTTGTTTGCAGTGGCTCCCACTGTTCCAAGGTTGTCCCTTCAATGGGAGAAGTGTTTGGTGAAGAAAAGGAGAGAGGGAAAGGGAATGCTGAGATGAAAAGAGTCAGGCCTAGGATCACTCCAGGCAGTGACACAAAGAGATGCTTTGGGAAGAGCCTGCCTGTCACCCAGCACTGTCAGGGCTACAGCACCAAGTGCACCAGGCCACTGAAACATTGCATTTTCTGAAAATAGCACTAAATTTCAAGAGAGTTCAGTTACCTGCCCTCTCTACTTGTATTTAAGTACTCCTTAAATCCTTTGAATAACCCTAAAATTGCCTTTCTGCAGCTGTTTTGCAGTGAGTGCTTAGAGGAAACTGGCTCGTGTCAGCAGCTGAACTGCTGAAGGAACAGGCTGCAGTAATACACAGGTGATCCTGCTGTTCTCACTGCTCCAAGAAGTGAGACACTCGGCATTACAGATTTCCCTGAGAAAGCGCTGACAGGTACCAAGATTTAGTAACACCCAGGCATTCCCCCTGATCCTGTTCCTGGCCCTCAAACCCAATCCCATTGAATCCTGCAGCACAGGAATGGTGATAACCATGCACTCCTCAGCCAGGGATTTTCCAGGGGGTGTGACCTGCAAATATCCAGTGCTGCAGCAGCTCCTGCAGCCTGCAAGGTTGGGATCATCTTTTTTGCTACAGACTGTCAAGTCTTTGACTAGGCTTAAGAAGGAAATAGATTTACTATTTAGTGTCTGACTCTGAGAAATCAAAGACTCCTGTGAAACAGAGATCCAGCAGGATCAGCTGGAGATCAGTTAACAGCTACCTGATGCTCCGGGTCAGTTCACAAAACAGTGCAAACTTAAAAGAACTTCTCAAATGAGTGAGGGCACAGCAGTCACCAGCACAGCCACACAAGTCCAGTCAACAAAACAGCTTTTGGTTTTGTTAAAATTAAAAAAAAAAAAAAGGGGGTTAAATCCAGAAAAGTCAATAAAAGTGCTAAACTAAGTATCTGTAATTACCAAGATCAAAACCCAGTACTTTTTCATTAAACATGAACTTTTGTTCTGCCTTCCACAATACGTAAATAGTGCTGACAATTGGTTTGTGAGGCACTTGCTACAATAAAATCTAATTGTATCATGAGAGAAAGGTGACAATCAGGAGATCATGAAAAAATTACATATTCTCACTGGTGGTTAATTAGCCATGCAAAACCCCCTCAAACAGATATTCTCTTCTATTAGGAATGATTACTATGCAGGCCTACAGATGTCAATACCACAGTCATTCAAATACTTCTTTCCCTACTAATTGAAGGTTGTAAAGCTCTGGTGCCAAGGTTTTGCTTCCAAAGAGCTAATTTATTACTAGAAGGATATTTTATGTCTTCAGTTGCAGCAGCTACAAAACTCAGCAAATCAGAACCATCTGTGCACTGATACTTGAATCACCATTCATCTCGCAGCCTATCAGTCACATTAGTTTGCATCCTGCATTCTTGGCTCACGTACACTTGTGATGGTCCAAAGTTCACCAGGAATATTAAAAATGGATGGGACCCTGACACTGCCTTATTGCACACGCCCAGAGCCCCGCATACGAGCACTTCCACAGGAACAACGGGACTGACATTTCCCAGCAAAACTGCTAATTACCTCCCTCTCTGCTTAGGGAAGCCGGGCTTTAGAGCACTGCAGGAAAATAGCACAGGAGAGCTGTGTCACTTGGAAAATCCTGTGCCAGTGCACACCAACAGCACAGCTAAAGCCACAGGAACATCTCCACACTGGGACTGCAGGAGGATAAAGGCAAATGACAAAGAACAGCATGAAAGCAAGAAAATGAATTAAATGCTGTCACTAATAAAGGTAACTTTGCTTTTAATCTGGGACGAAGGAAAAACCTGGCATTCAGGCCTGTCTTCAAGATGTTAGTGAACAAAGTCCTTGACTTCCCCATTATCCTGAAAGTAAATCATTCTCCACAGACCTACTGCTTTGAAGTGAGAGCCTGTGGGTCAAAAGGACTCATGGCAGTTCTTCCTCCTTGAGGGTTGACATTCCACTTTTTTAGCAAAGCCAGGGGAAACAGGAATTAACAAACATGGTGTATTTAAGGCAGAAGAACTGCTGTGTCAGTCTCATTTTGAGAGCTTTAACTCTTTCCTCCTCTCCAAGAGGGAAGGCAAGAGGCAGGAGCTGTCAGAAATGCTCCCAGAGCTGTCTCACTCACTCTGGATGCCTTAGCAGCAAGGTGATTCCGTGCACATGCTGCTGCCACGGAAAATTCCAGAGGGCCGTCGTAGCGCATCCCGCTTGACTCCAGGCCATCCAGCAGGATTTTCTTCAGCACCTGATACTTGGGCTTCTCGGCATAAGCTAAGCCAGAAACAGAGGCCAGAAACTTGGCTATTTCACCTGTAGAACAGATTTGAGTGTGAATTTCACTGAGTGCAACCCCCGAAGTTCAGAAAGGATCTCAT
Source organism: Anomalospiza imberbis (assembly GCF_031753505.1). NCBI lineage: Eukaryota > Metazoa > Chordata > Aves > Passeriformes > Viduidae > Anomalospiza > Anomalospiza imberbis. The sequence continues at coordinate 103,814,704 of NC_089683.1, forward strand.
TCCAACATGGATGCCAAATGAGACAACACAATTTCAGCTGAAGGCACACTCAAAACAAAGAACTGACAATGTCTTGTCTTTTTGGGAAGAGAAAAGGAAAAGACAGACTTGGATAAACAAGCCAGACTTGAAGTGCTCCATCTCGTTATGTTCATGCACTAATTCCCACAGCACTGACAGCTATCCAAAGATAAAAATTAAAACATTTTATGAACAGGTATTGATAGTTCTGTGTAAAAGTCGAAAGTCTTTGATAGATCACAATATCCCTTTAAATATTAATTACTCTGGACAGTATTATTTTAATCTGCATAGATACTATACTGGGAAAGCTTTGGAAAAATATAACTTTTTTTTTTTTACTTCAAATACTACTATTGTTTTTCTGATTGCATCCCAAAACAGTCCAACAGCAGCAACATTTTTCCATCAAGTGGTTCAAAAAACAGGGAAACCACTGAATGGGCAGGAATAATGCTAGTAGGGAAAACATATGGGGGGTTCAAACTTTTCTTTCAGTTGAAGACCCAAGTGTATCCTAAAACTGGAGTGCTACACCAGATATTAGCATCTGGTCAAATCCCAGCAGGAAAGATTTATTAAATATGTATACACATCATGAATAAATTTCACCTAATACACACTGCATTCCAGTAATTCCAATAGAAAAGTGCTAGGAAAATAAGGGAATAAATCAAAAATAGATACTGACCTTTGGTGTTTTCCCTGGGTTACTTTTGCATTTCAGGGAAGGAAGAAACAAGACAAGACAAACTGTGGATCCATTTTCTTTTTCAAACTCTGAGCACTGAGCAATAAACCTTTGGTAGACAGTTGCTTACTATTTCCATGCTAACAGCTACTTCTTTTTCCAAGACAGTCACTGCTTCCCAACACCTTGGATTACATATGGCCAAGATCCCTTATGTCACTTCATGGGATACAGCACAGACTGAGCAAGATTCTTTTTTTTCAAAGACTTTGTTCAATTTGTGTTACTTTCCTTCTCTTCTGCTCTCCCCCAGAGTCAGACATTGAACTGTGTTTAGGAAGAGGCTGAAGAGCCATAGGGTACAGGTGCAAGTACACTTACTGCAGCTGCTTCCAGGAGAATCCCACCTCAGCACTGAATCTGGGAGCTCATCCATAAGTCTGAAACAACACCAGAGTGCAACAGTTTAATGCGCTTTTGGAGCAGGTGATTCCTCATTTGGGATTTAGGAAGACAGCAAGTCTCAGCTCCAAAGGGAGTGGACCTCCAGGATAGCTAATAATTCACAGGACTGCTTTTGAACCGAGATCTTCCCTCACCAGCTCCATTTTTAACTCTTTGCACACAAATGGTTTCACCAAGACCAGGCTGACACTTAAAATGGCACTTTAAGCTTTTCTTTGCACATATTTTAAGCTTTCTAGAAGGAAAAACAAAAGCCCTTTGAGCTTGTTCTGATTTCAGATTGATGATTCCCATTTCTATTTTGGAATTTAAGCAGCAGCTCTGCCCTGCCTTCTCACCATTTAGTATCAGGCCCCCTCTGCCATGGAGCACGTGGCTGCCAAAGTTAACCCAGGTATGGCAGGGCCACAAGGGGACAGGGAGGTCACATCACCTAAAGTCCCACACACTTCATAAACAGTAGGGCCACAGGTGTAATTCCTGTCCATCCAGAAACAGGAACAGCAAAGAAGCTCAGCATCAATTCCTAAAAACAGGATACCACCAGCCCTCATCTTGGGCAGTCCAGCACCCAGAGAAATCTGAAAATTAAGACAGATAAGAAGGATAACCTGGGCAAGATACATAATTCCAGGAATGCAATTCATTAGAGTAAGAAGATAGTTCTGTAAGTGGAAGCTGTGTAATTTTCTGTGCATTTCCTTGAAGCCTCCTTTTGCCCAGCATCCTGGAAACGTGAGCCATCCAAGAGTTAATGGAAAGGGAAGAAGCAGTGGAGCAGCTTGATTGATTAAATTGATTTCTCATTGAATTGTATAAGTGTTACCTTGCAGGCGGGCTGTGTAATGATCAGAACTTCTAAAGGAGAAATATTAAACACAGCAGAGGGTGTTAAGATCCCCCGCTGCGCCTGGCCCACGTGCAGGCTGCAGCCGCCCTTCCCTGTGCCGGGAGCCGCTGCCCCGCGTTGATTTTGGGGATTGGCCAGCCCGAGAGGGTACCTCTGGTGTGACCTGCCCTACTTAAAAGTTTGCTGCCTCCTGCTATTGCGATGTTACAGTTCTGCTGTGGAGCCTGCTACAGGTACCACATGCAGTTAACTCCCTCCACTCCCAGCTGGGAGGGCAGAGGAAGAAAACACTGATGCACTGTTGCTCCTGTAGGCTCCAAGTCATGCTGGGAAAAAGGAAAGATTTTCACCAAGTTCCTTAGTGTTTTGGTATTTAATTGTTTGTAATGGCAGTAGGCTTATGTAACATTAAAAGCCTACAGAAAAACATCTGAAAAACAGTATCATATAGAAAGTTAAATAAATTGAGTGCACATGTGGAAAAACCTCCAAGAGATGTTTGTACTACGGTCTCTACAAAGCGCTCGTGAAGTTTAATGGAACCACACAACAACCTTCTGTATGTGCACTAAGGCCCGTGCTAATTTACAAATGATTTCTTGGAAAAAAAAAAGAGTATTGGAAAAATACACAGCAGACAAAATGCCTGTGTACTGTGCACTGGAATCCATCCTCTCCTCACAGCAGCACAGACATAAACATGCAAAGGAAGGTAGACATGCACATAAAGTTCCCATTTTAACTGTTTCCAACATCTCTCTTAATTAAGGAAAATTGTTTTAGCTTTCTCCTAAGGTGCTGTTCTACAGCATGGAAAGCTGTTTTTCCCAGAGCTGGGAAGCAGTGAGGATGCTGCAGGGCTCCAGGCTGGTGTGCCCATGTGTTGGGGGGTTTGTCCTTACTTTGTTTTTGCCCTCTGGACAGCTACAGGATCCTTGAGGTTCTGTTCCCAGGGCAGCTTCCCACACAACCAGTGCAGCATGCAGTAGCCAAGGATTTCAAGGTCACCTCGTCTGGATGGGGCTAAAATGTGGGAAAGGGGGAGGGGAAAAGAGGAAAAAAAAATACAATTAAGAATAGGAACCTCTTCTTAGGAAATAGAAAAGACTTTGATTGAACTGGTGCTGATGAAATATGGAGAAGCCAAATGGGCAAAGTGTTTTGTTTGTTCAGCTGTATTAGACCTGAACCGCCCCGGCATTTGGCCACAGGCCACAGACAGGCAGTGACTTGTTCCTGCTCAAGTGAGGGTCAGCTTCCTTACCTCCTCCAACTCCATCCTTCCTCAGTCTGGCCTGTCACATGGACTTGATCCCCATGGCCTCTGACATGATCCAGACAGCCCATAACTGAGTACCAACACTTTCTCAAAGAGCCAAGCAGTAAAACAAAGAAATAAATGTCTGCTGCTAAATTGCTAACACATGTTCCAGGAAGTCCATGGGGTCCACATTGGTCATGCAGGGACTCTGTGAGAGCAGACTAAACACTGATGGCCTTTCCTGTTCTCCCGTGGAGCCGTTTGAACTTGGATGCTGGGACAAAAGTGCCATCTAGTGTGCACTGACTTGCCAGAGCCTGCTCCCGGCTCCAGCAGTGCCTGCAGAACTCTGCACAACCTAAATGCACTCGCTGTTTAGCAAAGTCCTGGGTGAACTTCCCACTGCTGCTTCCAAAAAGGAAGTTATTTCAGGAAAAACTTACTCTCTGCACACCCCAGGCAGACACAAATACAGGAGCCAAAATTAAATCAAAAATTAACCCCATCCCTGAGCATCATCTACACAGAAAAACTGGAGTTAAATCTATAGATTGGCTTTTCCTAGAGAAAGAGGGAGGGGAAAAGTACAATATCAGCAGAACTGCTAGTGCTTGCTGCTACCCAGAGGAAACCAAACTTGCTAAAACTGAACAAGCAGGAGCGCTGCAGGATTTCTTTGACTTGCAGCCTACAGTTTGCACATCAAAACCACATGGAATCTACAAAACCAGAAACTGCTTGTCGTGATTAAAGACAGACAGATGTAGAAGTAAAATTTATGCTTTTCCAAAATGAATTTGTGCTTTCCAAGAAGGAAAGAAGAGTTCAGACTTGTTTGGCACTTTTTATCCAGTGTAAAGACCAGTAGCTGAGCGGTGTGCTGTTAATCCAGCTGTAAACAGATATCATATTTTATGGGCCTTCATTAAATAAATTCCAGAAAGTCACTCAGTGAACTTATCTTTTAATTTAAGAAGTCATCTGCTAAAAGCCACGGTGCCAACACATCATAACTGTCCCTCGTTCCTGTACACACATTACTGTAAAAGCAGCAGATTGGTTTTTATACATTCCCTATCTTAACTGCTCTTAGGCTCGGGATTATTAAAGGCCCCTGGATCCAACACCGCTGCGCTGTCCCTTGGGCGTCGTTTATTTCCTGCCCTGGATTCAGCAACGTCCTAATGCAAGACTTGGCTCCCATATTAAAATAAAAACACAATCTCTACCACTTGCTGCTCTGTAGTGATTTCTCTGGCCATAAATCTCCCAGTAACTGTGGAACAATTCCATTCACACACACATGTTCACAACTCTTTTTTCCATTATGGCAATTCCAGATTCGATCCATATAAGCCAGTATTTTTGACTGCAGATCCTCTAATTTTCACAATGCCTTTCTGGCACCTGTTTGTGTGAGAGAGGCTACAGAAAGTGGCCTTTTGAGGAAATTAGTCAGAATTCCAACGGACAGCTTTTTTCCACAGGGGGGATTCACTGATGTGTTCATTGGGATTCACTGATAAATAATGGCTAACCAATCAGATTTCAGATACCCCAAGAAAAGTCATTTTCTGACAAAACAGTCCCAGAGATTGAAGTTTCTTCACAGTTTGGCCATGACTAATGACATTCCCTCTCACCTGCAGCTCCTGGGACAAAGCAAAAGCCTTGGCTGACACCTGCCCAAAGCCACAGCAGGCACAGGGACAACAAAAAGGTCCACGGAGCTAAAGCACCTCTACCCAGCAGCAACAGAAAATGTTCCACAGGAGACAGTAACTACCCTATGCCTTCATCTCCCAGGCCACCACAAGTCCTGCTAAATACAGACACTTACATGGGGTTTTTGTAGAACCACTGGAAAATGTCAGCATTTGATCCTTTGGCTGTACTTGCTTATTTCCCTCTGCTCCATATAAGCTAAATCCCTCAACCTTTTAAATCATTTAGATTCTTGTTAAAAAGTAATTGATTAATCTTTAACAAGTTAGTATTATCTATGGACAATGGAATGATTAGATTTTCATGTCAAATCGAGCACTAATAGATAAATTTCAATGATATGTTTACTTGCAAAAATAAATCTGCTCACACAATTGAAGATTACAGGAATTCTTGATAAATCATCAATGGAGAGAAATCAATCTGCCTTCACTTTAAATATGACAGCCAGGTGAAAATAAAACAATTCTGCTTGATAACTTGTCACAGTTACAAGAGTGTACACTCCAACCAGTACTTATTTAAATTAAATTCTTTCTTCTCTGCTAAAAAACTTGCTGGTGTTTCTTTTTTTAATAGATGTTTGATTTCTGCTTTTCTACTCACAGGATTTTTTTACTATTATTTTAGTCTCATATGAAGTAGTATTTAATGGGAACATATTGGTGGTATTTTATTTCACAATGTCTTTAAAGTTTAATTTTTTAATTTGGAGATTTAAGGCCTGATTCTGTTCTCAGTCCTGCCAAGATAAATCAGGAACAACTCCACTGAAGTTGATGAACTCACAACCACATCAATGAAATCAGAGTTTTAAATATACTACAAACATACTCAACACAGAGGCACAGGGTCCAATAACTCAAAATAACTGAAGCAATTCACCGTGGAAGAAAATAGATGATGTATCTCTGTACACTGAATTTGGCAGCTATCTCCACTCTAATTTATATTCAGATTATTATTTCCAAATAGATTCGGGGATATCACAACAGCCACAATATGCTCTCAAAACTCCACTGCTCCCAGGAACTCCTCTGCAACAGAAGTAAAAATGGGAGGTTTCTCTGTGGCCTCTGTTTAGCTGATTTTCTCCAGCCTTTTGTAAAGATCTAACAAGTGACAGATGAAATATTTTCTTATTTTAAATTAGCACTGTTAGTGATTTTTTGGATTAGAAGCCGCTCATAAACACGATCATTTTGGTTGCTCATATTGCAGGGATGTACAGTGGCACTTTCAGTTCTCACTGGCATTACAGGACACACATTTGTGGGAACTCACAAGCAAAGAGAACTCACACCACAGCCAGCAATGCAAAAGCCCATAAAAGAAAGGAGGGTTAACGTGATCATGGTGAAATACAATTATCACAAAAATGTATCATCACTGTGTGATATAACTTAACTCAAGGCTGAGATGATTGAAAATCAGACAAATAAAAGACTTGACAAAAATCAGTGCCTCTACTAGGGGTAGGAGAAATGAAAAAACAAACCCCAAAAAAGCAGATAATGAAGTATTCCTTCCCCCAGGTCCTGGTCAGTCGGAGGAGCTCCCTGCAGCAGGATGATGACCAGTGGAATAGTGGGTGGCTCCACAGAAGAGGTTAGAGAAATACGTTAAATTAATGATACATTTTAGTGCTTGGAGCCCATTCCACAGAGTTATCCAGCCTCAGACAGGGCAAAAGCCAGCTGGGAACCACCTCTGCTGTCCTCATGCCCAGCCCTGCTTGGCACATTGCTCAAGTACTTCCTGACAATAACCACCACCATGGATTGCTGGAAAGAAAAATCCATGACACCATCACAGCTGGAGTACAGCTCTTCCAGAGAACCCAGGCTGTGACATGGCAGACAGGGACACTTCTTGTGCCAGCCACGCTCTCTCTCCCAAACTGGGATCCTACAGATACACACTTGATGGGATGACCAGGCATGGAACACACAGCACAGCTGCCAGGAGGGGATCATCAGGACTGGTGGAGTGGGATGTGCTGAAATAAACAGGGTTGGGGTTCTGCTCTGATGGGGAGAAGTTCATGTCGTGGGAAGGTTGGAAGGCGCAAGAGAACGTCACCACGAGATCTGGGTGGGAGATAAAATGGTGCTGGCAGGAGATGCCGGTACCTGGTCAGAAGAAAAAGGTTCCAAGCTTGCAGTAAGGACAACATGTGGCAGGAGAGTGGGGACAGGAATTTTAACTCTTCTTTCACATCTGTGTGGCAGAAAAAAAGAATCACAAAGGTAAGGGCCTGACAAGTAGGGGTGGGCAAGCAGCTGAGATTCACTACCTTTCTGCATTCCTGGTGTAGAGAACAACAGCCAAAATTAAACAGCCCTTTCCCAGGCACAGTCCTCAGATGTGTCAGAGTTGTAAATGCTTCTCTTCTTATTTTCGCTGCTTCTGAACATTCCTGGCAGCTTCCAGAGGTGACTGTAGAAGCCTATCCAATCTTTTCCTTGCTAGTGATTCTTCATTCACTTAAAACCACCTCCTGCTCCCTCCTCTGCTGGGCACACATTTCTAATCCAACTCTCAGGAACTAAACCATCTTTTTATTTATTTCCCACTGCAAAGTTCCACCCATTTTTTGTCAGACTGGTTATATTTTCCTTTTATTATTTAGGATTTACAGTTTGTCGTGTACACAGTCTTTGGGAAACACATATCAAACTGCAGTAGATCAATAATTCATTTGGCCAACAAAAAAAGAGAAAAAAATATCCTGCAGGCTCCCTCTGAATCCTAACTATGCATGGACAGATGCCAAATCAACCTCTTGATCCAGAGCCACTCAGAGCTCTGTTCTCTGGAAGCAGGCTCCCAAAGAACTTGTTTCCAGGCATAGGTGTTTATATTCCTGCACATCCTTCCTCACAAAATGAACCCTGCACATATTTTAGTCAGCAAAACAGGAAAAATGGCCCAGCACTGAGCTGTGTTTTTAATACCACTGAACAGCTCTGACTGAGCAGTGAGCAAAAACCAGCACAAGGGCTGCAGGGCTTTCCCTGCCATCAGCCCAAGGCTGGCACTGCCCTGGACAAACCCAGTGTCCCAGGGCTCTGATGGAGCTCAAGGAGCACATAATCCCGTGTGAGTGGCACAGAGAAGCCTGTCCAAAGCCCCCACTCCTGTGGGAAGCAGCTTTTACAGCTGCAGATGTAGAGGTCAGTCCTGCACAGACTTCAGTGGGGTCTCTACTGATGCAAGAGATGGCAACACCGCTCAGAGTTCCTGTGAAATGCTGGGAGAAGGGAGAGGACTCAGCTCGGAATCGATGGCAAACACAAATATATGCTGGAGGGAATTCAGCATAGATACTTCATACTCTTATGTTCATCAATGATAGCAAATTAAAACTGGGCTTACACACTCAACGCACAGGACTGGAGTATTTAAAAGAACCTCAATATGTTAAGTGCAGTAAATCTCCAGAGAAATTAGGTATTGACTGCATGCCTCAGTGAGGAGAAAATCTACAAAAATCCATAGAAGGCATTGATCCAAATATTACTTTTTAACACTAACTATGTAACAACTTTTTAAATGTACACTGAGTACAGATATAATTCTCCTTAATTATCAATCCACAAACCAAACTGCAATACTGTTTATACAGGCTGGTCTTTAAAAATGAATACAGTGAGTACACTACAATGTGACACTAAAACCAACGATGCAGTTGTGCCCCGAGAAATCAGAATAAAAAGGGTTTCAATTTCAAATACCCACACTCTGCTTGGGATGGGATCCTGCCACGAATCCAGGAATGCCGATGGCGCAGGTTGGATCCTGTGGCAAAGGCCAGGCTGGGCCCTACTTGTTTCCAGGAGAACTCCAAACACAGCTCAAGGATGCAGCTGCCATGGGAACAGCACATCCATCCCACTTGGCCTCACCAGAGGCTGTCAGAACACAGAACAATCCCACCCAAAGTGCTTCCCTGCAGTGGCCACTGGTAGGAACCTTTCTGGATCTCAGTGGACTGCACAACTCTACACCTGGTGAGCTCCACAGAGATCCCGGGGAATAACCCAGCACACAGCTGGGTTAAACTCTCCATTCAACCACGGAAACTCTGGCATTGACTTAAATTACTGGGAAGGGAATGCATTTGACTGGCTCTGTGCAAGGAGGGTATCAGCTCCAAGCACTGCCAAGAGGCACTTTTGAAAGCTACAAATTCCTAATTTTGTTAAAGCTTCAGCATGTCCCTCAAATCACTGCATATACTCAGTAGCTGCTTCATGAACAAGTCAAAATGTTCTCATTTGTCTGGCTTAGCACAGCCACTGATGCTGTTCAGGGGAACTGAGATACTTATGTTGCTACACAAACGCAGGAAATGCCCTCTGGAAAGGATCTCATTTATATAAAATAACATTTAAAAATCAGAATTATATTCTTGGAGCATTGAGATAACAAAGCACTGCACTCTGAAAGGCTGGGTGACACCAGAATGAAGGCTGTCTCTGCACTTTCCGTTCGCCAACAGTCTTTAAAGACTTTTCAGAACACCCCACCTCACTTTGTACAGGAGACTGTGCCAAGACTGCACCATAAGTAGGGAATCCAGGAGATTGCTGAGCAAAGAAGCCCTTTGCCCCAGCTGCTGGAAGTCTTTCAGCATCCTAAGACATCTCAGTGCCTCTCATCCTCACACCAAGAGAGCAGGGAAACCCATTGCTGTGTTCAGCCAGCTGAACCCATGCAATCTCCAACAGAAGTCGCTGCAGATGCAGATTTTCCCTGGGATGTTGAGAGCTCTGTTGCAAGTAGGGAAAGTCTGGCAGTTTGATCTTAATGGATTCAGGCTGCTTGTCATGGTTTAACCCCAGCCACCAATTAAAGTACCACATAGCCATTCACCCCCTATCTTTCCCTGGAGGGAACAGGAAGGAAAATCAGGGAAGAAGGTTAACATCCATGGGTTGAGATAACAACAATTTAATACTTGAACTAAAATTTAAAAAATTATAATAATGAAAAGAAAGGCAAAGAAAGGAACAAACCCCCTGACAGAGAAGTGATGCACAACAGAGCTGCTCAGCCCCTCCCGGCCAACCCCCCCAGTTTATCCCCTGCCCCTGTTGTCCCAGGGTATGGAATATCCCTCTGGCCAGGTCAGCTCTCCTGGCCATGCTCCCTCACAGCTCCTCACTGCCAGAGCATGGGGAACTCATCAGTCCTTGACTGAAGGTAAGCACTGCTCAGCAACAACTAAAGCATCCCTGTGCCACCAACGTCATTCTCATCCTAAATCCAACCACAGCACTGCACCAGCTACTGGGATGAAAGTTAACTCTGTCCCAGACAAATCACAAGGTCAGAGCTGGCACTCCATGTGAAGACTTTGGATGCTCTGCAACATACCAGATGCCATATCATGTTCTGCAGTCTCTTCTAGCAGGAGCACCAGAAAAATCTGTGGAATTCCTATTTGCAGCTATCAAGGAAACACTTTTCAAGTGTAAGGGAGGGAGGGGGGGTAAGCTCCCTCAAACTATCTTTCTGAATATTTTGTTTTGTGGAGTCCTCTGATTTTAACCAATTCCATCATGACTTTAGCTCTTTGAGGAGGTTATCTTAAGACACAGATTGCAAAACTTACTTCACGCTTCCTCTGCACACCTTTTGTCACACAAGACTGTAAAATTTCCCCGCACTTTCAAATAAAAGGAATTATCTGTCCTGTTATCACATACCCATCCACAAACACTACCAAACTGGCTGCTATAACCATCCAACAGCCAAATCCCAAATATTCCAGCTTCCACCTACCCTTCAAAGAGCATCCACATTAAATACCGGGGCACAGCCACACCACTCACACTACCAGGCAAAGCAGGCAGAGTCAGCTCCCCAGAAAACAGCCTGCATGCTTGGAAAGGCCAGAAGAGTCCAAAACAGATGGTCTCCTCACCACAGAATATTTTCTAGCAGGTGAAATGGTGCAGTTGCCTTAGCAGGAAATACTTGCCAGTCTTATTTCATTTTTCCTAATGACCAGAGTTAAACGACTGCAGGTTTTAACAGCTCCAGCAAATTATCAAGACCCTCTACATTACATGGTCAATGGTCCTTTTAATAGAAAAAGCAATAATATACAGTTGTTTGTGCCAACTAAAACTCGTTAGAAAGTATTAGTTTAAGGTAACAGTTCAGCAGCTATTAACAAGCACAAATTCCTGCAGTTATCACTCGTGACAGTGATGCTCACCAAGCTGGCAGCAGCAAACCATCCCTCCTGCTTGAGATGATCTTAGGGGCGAAGGAGGGGAAAGGGGAAAGAAAACTTAACAAAAACACTCTTCTGTAGCAAGAGTCAAAGTTTTTCAATAATCACCATTTTTTTCACTAGCATAACATTAGAATTGACTTTTTGTCTTGCTGACATAGCAACTAAGAAAGTTGTGTTGCATTGACCATATTGATTGTGAACAATGCAGCCATCAGTGGGACCTTACACCATATATTTTCAATATTGACCTCCCAGTCCCTTTTCCATGGCTCTGTGGGTCTGCTATTGGATTTGGACTGCAGCGTAATAAACAGCTAAGGTTTAATTAATGGTAAATGAATACAAGACATAGGTTATGACTTTAACTAATTAGGGAATTGTTGAATTAAGTCTGCCTTGGAATGCAAGGCAGTACAATCAATATCCAATAAAAGGACTATGTATGTAATTTACCTGCAAATGTGTTTCCAATACCATCAAAGTGAGTTTAAATAAGTAAGATATATGAAAGGCTACTGGAAAAAGATTTCAAAAAGTTAACACTTTATGGCTTCAGAAAAGGTTTTTCTCCTTGCAGAAGGAATGTCATCTTGAAATACCCTCCCATAACACAGATGGTGACATCAGACACAGCTCTCCCTAAAGGACAGTGCAGACTCCAAACCCTTTTCCTTGACAATGCAGCATTAGCAAATCCTGCCTCTGCAGGGTACAGCAAGCACAGACCAGTCCTCCCAACATAAACCAATTAAGTTTGATGTTGAGCTCTTCTCAGGGCTGTCCAGGGCTGCTCCAGTGCTGTGTGTGCAGAGCCTCTCAGGGCTCCTCCTGCTGCCCTTCCCCCAGCCCTGGGGAAGCATTCCCAGGCACACGAGGAGGTCACCACACGAGGGGCTGAGCAATCCCCAACACTGCTTCTCCTGTGTACAGCAGCACTCACAGCCTGATTACTCATTCTATAATCACTCATCTGAAATAAAAAAAAAAGAAACCTACCTACTCCCTTGTGGGCATCTATGCTGGTAAACTCTATTGTCCCATTATGGCCCTTCCTAGGATTTTCCTGATACTGTTTGTGGTTCCCATTGGGACAATATCTGTAGCAAAGTCCATAATCTGCAAGATAAACCTGGAAGACATGAACAGACAAATGAATAATGTTTTTGTCCTTTGAAAGTATAACCTTTATAATTAAGTCTTAAGAAACTGATAGGTTAAGGACAGCCTTAGATCTAAATTTTATTAAACCAAATGGTGCCTCAGGATAAAATATGTACAACTGGGGGCTATAACAGCTGCCCTCCCCATTTAAATCCTTCCACTACTATACTCTTATCTTATTTCAGAGTCGAGCAGGATTTCAGTCATTTCATTTTGTTCCTGAGCTCTCTGCTCTCCAGGTGGGCATCCAGACATCATAAACTGCAATATGCCTTTTATGCAGCCTCACGTTGCTTATGGGACCCCTTCCTCCCCAGACTTAAGCAGGCACACTCACTTCCCCATTTGGATTTTCCAGCAGCTGAGACTCTTCAAATTCAACTCTACTGTGCACCTTCAAAGCCAGAGGAAGAGGCAGCAGCTTCCCCCAGCTGGACTAGAAATGGAGCTCCAGTGCCCCAGGGCCCATGGCCACAAGGCTGCTGGGCACTGGCCCAACTGTAATCCTACCCTCTGGAATGCCACTGTCACTAACTTCCTACATATTGAAAGTGTAGGCTAAAACAAAGCAAAGCAAACCAGCCCTCCTCAATCCAGAAAGCCATCCCAGTAAACCATTCCTGAATTTAGAACGTGTTTTAAAAAGACACAGAACCAAACTGTGGTCTCTCAGTTACTCTGAAGCAAATACATGGAGTTAAATCAATGTAAGAGAAAAAAAAATTGGGCCCAAATTGTGTGTACTGCAATAGTGACACATTCACCATTCCATCCACAGATTTCGGGGGCAAAAGCTGAAAATCATCTAAGGCATGGATTACTTCTACTAAATCTTATTATATTTTAAAGAAAAACATCCTATTTGAATCTTAGTTTAGTTTCCTCTTTAGCTACAAAACAGTTTATCCTAAAAAAGTCTAAAATAAACTTTCCTGGCACTCACTTGCTATTTAATTATGTCAGTCCTGGTAAAGGCAAAAACAAACAAAATGCCTCAAGAAAACTTAACGCATTTCTTTGTAGCACATTCTGTTGAACTACTGATTCCTGTTTGTGCTCCAGGCAGCTTCAAATCCTGGGATTGCTGGTCTCTTGGTTTTACTGTTTCTGCTGCAGGATCTGAGCTTATCTGGAGCGTGTAAGCCGGGCTGCAGTGCTCACTTCCTGCAGGGGGGTGGCTTTTAAGATTATTGATGATGTTTCTCACCTGACAGCCCAGCCAAACTGGGATATAAGATTAAAGACCAGACACATGGATGGCTACAAAATCTGGGACAGGGCATCCAGCTTGGTTGGGCTGACTGATTTGATTTTCTCCTGCATCCATTCTCTGGTGTATTCCTGATGCTCTGGTGCTGCCCTAACTGAGCCCACAGTCAGAGAACGCACTCAAACTACCCTAAAAACCAAGTTCTGTGAGTCTTCAGCATCCTTTGTGGGCTGGGAAGGAGAGAGGAACCTAGCAGGTGCATTCTTCCCAGACTCAGCGGATTGCTTTGCATTCTGCTTGACTACAGGTTTCTCACATAGACAGAAGATAAAATACCTGTAAAAATTAAGGCTATGCCTTACATTAAAATAAGATTTCAACTGTTAGGAAAGAAAATACACCCACAGCACCTCTGGCAGCTCTCTGGCTTGGGCTGGGCATGCCTGCTTACATGATAGAGACTCTCATATGACAGCCCAGCCTTCGTGATCTTTCAACTATACCAACAACAGGCCACCCAGAAAGCAGCCACAAATATTTGCTAGTCAAACTTAAACCCCCCACCCCCCACTCACAGTAATTATGTACTTTTTTTTAGTTTTAACACGGCTCCATATTGCAGTACATTTTTAACCAATGGATTTGCATAAAATATCTTCAGTAGCTGTATCACCAGAGAAGTTTTCAAATTACACTGAAAATCCCCTAGAAATGAGAAGGAACTTTAAGTTATCCTGCACTGACTGAAGATGGAAAGACCTGGAAATAAAGAAGCAACTGCTTCTTAAAGACACTCACATGCAGGGTCATCCTGACATCTGATCACAGCAGCTCTCCTCAAAAGTTGGCCATGAGTTACCAGTTCAGCTTGTTTCTAGCTGGGCCATTTATCACTTCCATAATTTTCGTATCAGATTTTTTCCATAAACATGGCAGTCTCTCAAGGAAAAGCCTCTTGGCCACCAGCAAAAATCAATCCCCTTCAGCTTGTACAAAACCAGCAAGGCACTGTTACAACCTTGCCACAACCATTATCAGAATGACTGTGTTATTTTAAATTACCATTAATTTCATTTCATCAATTCTCATTATAACCCTTTCATCATTAAAAAGATATATAGTTCTTTATAGCTAGTTGTCACTTTTTGATAATGTAATACTGCATGCCCTTCCAAATTTGCTCAGAACATGGTAGAGGTAGCTCATTTAAAGTTTATAGTTGTTGTGCATTTTTTAAGGGTATGGGGAAGGGGAAAAGCAGACGAGTATTAAAGAAATATACTGAGAAAAATTAAGGCAGTTTTAGTAGATGTTTCAATACCATAAATATTTTTATCTGCATGCTTTTTTTGGGAACAAAAAACCAAATAAGAAAAAAAAAAAAAAAAAAAAAAACCAAAACAGAGCAGAGCAATCAAGACAAACAGGACACTGGAATGAGAAAAGGTACCATGGATGATGAAGGTGTAGCAGGGACATAAGGCCAGAACAGCTGAGTTTAGCTGTGGTACACTGTACACTCCTTCCCACTCACTTATTTTAACTCTTGTTTTTGTTCAGGTTTCTCTTCGTTACATAGCCCAGTCTGCACCAGGCTCTGCAGTCCTTAGCATGGTCTATTATTAATATTTTTGTTACAAACCACGAGCCACATTTCTAAAAGTCTTCACCTTTAATTTCATGCACACGTAAACATGCCCATCTTGGTCAAGTGAGTTATCACAGGCACAAATAACTATTTGTGAGCACAAGCAGCCAGACAGAGTTTCAGCCATTCTCTCCTCTTTCTGTGCATGACTCCCTCACAGTGCTTGGTGTCTGAAGTGCTAAATATCTGCTAAACACACACAATTCTTACAACTTGGACATGTGATGATATTTAATTGCACTGAGCTGGGTACTTATTGGCCAGGTCCTTTGGATTCTCATGGTATTCCCTTTATCTTGAAGGGCAGGAGATTTATTGCTGGAAGGATGAAGTACAGTGATTTTCTCTGTGTATTTCCATTCCTAGGTTTACATCATGCCTGTAAATAATTAAGTAGATACCTACTAATAAGAGGCAGATTGGTTGCTAATGGCCAGAGTGCTGTCAGGTTCAGTCTGGCACTGGACTACAAAAAGGGTAAAGGCAGAGCTCCATTTTGGTTACCAACAGAGACAGGGGAAGGGGCACAGGGCATCTCCGCCCTCAAGGAGAACAGAGAAGATTTGAATTTTTCTCAATTCACCTGCACTTTAGCAAGTCTGTCCCAGTGGGCTAAAAAGCAGGAATCACCATGATTCACCTCACGATGAAAAACAGCTTGAAGTCAGAATTGCTTTCATGCAACTTTTTCCCAAAAGATCAGTGCATGATTTCTGCATGTTCTGAAACAATTTTGTATCCTTCTATCTCTGATAATCAAGTCAGAGTTCTATAATGTAACTGTCTTGTCCAAGAAACACTTAAAATCAGGACTTCGGTGCACATGCATTTAAAATTCACAGCTTTTAAACCCAAACAGACTTAAGCTTACAATACATCTGTCCATAAAATCCACGGGGGAAAAACACTACAAAGTGATTGCAAGAGGTGCTCTCCCAAACCTTATTTATTTAAAATGCAGATTTTAAGCTCTTGTCTGGTGGCCACTTGTCCCTCTTAATAGTATCACCATTTAAATGAGATGAATGGATTTAAATTTCTTTCAGAGTCTCTATCAATGCTGCTTGTTCTGCTTTATCATACAAACAGTTGGGACCACGCAACAAATTATCTCTAACTCTCCACAGCACTGAGACTGTGCTTCACCTGTAATTTATAGGTCTGATGACTTCAAGTTTCCTTTGAGGCCTCTGTGAGATTCATGGGCTGTGCACTCCCCTCAGTCCATCACTGCTGCTTTGGCAGTCCCTGTGCAAGTCCGTGCTCAGAACCATTGACTGCAGAATTGATCCTGTGACCTGCAACTCAGGGAATGGCCTCGCTGCCTCCTGCTGAGCACATCTGCAGCTCTTTGAGGTCACTCACTGGGAGCCTCTCCCCATTTCTAACCATCATTTGGAGGTCACACAGTGACAGCACCTTTCCTTTATTTGTTTCTCTGCCATGCCACAGAAAGTAGGGGATAGCAGTATGGATTTCACATGCCCTTTGAGAAAGGGGACTCTTATTTATTGGCTATGGTGCAAATTCACCAGGTTAATTTACAGAAGAGAGAGAGACTAGCAGCAGGAAGTCTAACACAGGAAAATTGCATATTTCCTGTCATTTAGTAACTGTTGATGTGTATTCTCACATGCAAATTTGTCAATGACTTTCTGCAGTTGCAAAGAAAGATAAAGTTTACTATAAAGGTACACCTGCTTTTTTGAACAGAAATTTATCTCTCTTTACCAAAACAGAATATGGAATTACATTTTGAATAGAGATAAATATTATTTGTAAGAGATGAGTTTTTGGCTTCTTTTAAAAACAAGTTTCTTTAATTCTAGAACACCTACAATATATTTTCTCTTAAAATCCTAGACCCTAAAGAGAAAAAACATACTGGCATTAAACTCTTGAAAAACCTCACAACAGAAATCGTTAGTCAGGCAGTTTTATTATGCCAGCTCCCACTGGAGCTATGGAAGCCCGTGGGCTTGTATTCCTGAGTTGAAGTTTGCCACAGACTAGATGCTCTCACTCCCTATTTATAAGATTAGGTTGATCATTTTTCCTTTTAAATAATTTAAAAAAAACAACTAAGACCAAGGCAATTGAGTTATTCACTGTGTTGGCAGAGCGAGAAAGGTGGCACAAACACTTCACACATAGAGGAATGAAAGTTTAATTCATACTATAGAAATGCAAGCAAATATTAGAAATTCTTCCCATTAGCACCTCTGAACTAGAATGGGAACTTTTTTAAATGTTTTATAGAATAATTTCAGTGGAAAAGAAATTTTGGTGAAACAAAATTCTACAGCAAACCTCCCAGCACTGACGTACACTTTGTACATGTTGAGTTAGGAGATACTCAAACTGGAGCATCTGCTGATTTCTTTTATTTAATAAACCCTGGAAAATAAAGGCTAAAACCTCTTTCCAGTAACTCACAAGTTCCTTATTTTTAATCTGTCAATGAATTTACTATCATTAAAGCAAGTTACAAGTACAGCACAATCTTCATACAAATAACACATGAAACAAATCAGAAAATTGTCAGCAATCTGTCCAATTCCAAGTCAGCTCGATGTCCTAACATTTTATGATTACCGTAAGTGGACACTTCCAAAGTGATTGCAATGTGAAAAACAGCAGCATTTCTTGCGGTCATAAAAATATACAATAGCCAAGACAAAAGAAAAGTCATTTGAGTTATGCTAATGGTTGCAGATCAATTTGGCTCTAAAGAGCCTCCTCCCCTGGATTCAGCAGAACACCATAAACTGTGATTATGCACTGGCTGCTCCCACTGTATAAACCCAGGGCTGCCTTAAACAACCATGCTGCGTTTCAAATGATGTCTTTCGGAAAGCTGACAAGTTAAATTTGACTCAGCCATTTAACTTGAAGCTTTTAAAAAGAGCAGATATACTCAAGTGGTTCACCTCCAATGGCAGTGAGCTGCTTTGCAAGATCTATTTCTTTATCACAGCAGCAGAGAAACCAAAATTGAAAGAAGTATTGCTTACAGCTAATTAAATTTAAGTGAAGTTGGAGATGTCCTTTTTTCCTAAATTATTTTTTTCCAATTAAAAAAGCATACTTAGATTTTATTACCCGAAGAAAAAAAAGACATCAGAAGAACACGTAGAATACGACAGGGCTACAAGACTTGTTTCAAGACATTTCACCCAAAGACTTCCATTTCAAGGCTGGCTTCAGAGTGTCAGAGAACAGCAACTTTAATCCTACTTACCTGTTCTATCCACTACAATGAGCAGAACAGGAGAGTTAGGGCATGGAAACAATTCATGGCATTATTAGAAATCTAGAACTTCCCATAATGAAAGTACAATGGGCCACATCCAATCCTTTAACTGGTATAACCTAGAGCAGCAATTAGGTCCCATAATTTATCCTCTTCAGTAGTTTACTCATCTATAGCAGTATCCCAGTCAGCAGAACACAAAGGGAACAAAGCACAGCTTTGTCCTGCTTCTTTCTTAGCCCTCAAGCTCCAAAGAGCCACTCTCAGATCTGTTGTGAGGGGATGTGAATGTTCATGCACAAACTCCTTTAAATATGTGAATTGTGAAAGCAAAACATTTGCAAAACTTAAAATTTTTCAATAGTTATAAACACAGTAGAGTAGAAGTGCAGATAAGTAAATACACTCACCTCGTGTGGATTGCTGTAGCCCAGAAGAAGATTTGCTGCTTTAATGTCCCCATGGACATACTCATTTTCATGTATGTACTCCAAAGTATCCAGCTAGGAAAGGGTATAGAACAGAGGAGACAACATCATCTTCTCCACTCTGCCCCTAACACTGCCACCAAATATTTCTCACTTAGGCAGGGGAACCAAGGGCTACACTGACTGAGCTGACAAATTTGGCTTGGATTAATGGTGGCAAAGCATTAAAAAGCCAGAATTTGCTTGAGATATCCCTATGTAACTACCCAAGTACCAGCTTCTAAATCATAGAGCAAGAATGAAACCAGTACTTTACAAACACCAGAGGAGATGCTGAGAACACCAAGCTCTTAGAAAGATCATATTCCATCAGTTCTAAAGGTTTGGCATACATTTGATCCTGCCAGTTATTACATGACCAGCATCTGATGTCACAGCCTTCCTACATCAACACCTCCAGCTCCTTACTGAGGCACAACAACTCTAATTATTATTAAAAAACACGTTTGCACTGGGCAACGCATACAAAGGACAAGCCAATCCTGACTTTTAGAGACCACAAACAGTTACAAATTTATCAATTTATGACTATGAAAGCTCTTCAATTTAAGAAAAAAATATTATTTTGGTTAAAGGGATGATTTGGATGCATCCAGTCTAAGAGTTCCTCTTCTCTAACTTAAGACCATTGCCACTACTCCATTTTCTATCCACCTCTGCTCAGCAATAGCAGTATTTCACAACACAAGTCATGTTATAAAGAAGCATATATGTAGCTTCCTGTTGGAATGTGCCAGTCTACACCCATTTGAGAACAAAACTGGTATTTGCAGACTGGCCGAATCCTGCCTGGCCTGTATGTTCAGCAAACACACTGAAAATTTGGCATTCAGGCATGCAATTGTGAACTTTGACAAATATGGATGTCTAATACAATACCCTTCAGACACCGAAAAAAAATCAATACATGTTGAAACATGAGACTAGGCTTACACATCTCAGTCTAGACACACAGGTTGAAGTGGATGGTCTGTGTTTTAACCTATTAGAAAAAAAATTAGGTTTGACCAAATTTCAGTCTGTAGGGGAGTCTTGATTTTCCACCAAACACTTTTTTTTCCCTAAAAAACCCCAGAGAAATAAGAAAATAGATAGCATTTGCACATTTAGTTCTAAACTCAGCAGCCACTTAAAGGAGCTGTATTAGCAAGATGATTCTCTAGTTGAACTCAGCAAATTTGAGACACAGTAATTTCCTCTCTCTCTCTGTGCTATTTGTACCCCAAGCTGCAGAACATACCATTCGTGCCCCAAGCTGCAGAACAATCTCCTTCTTAAACCTGCTTCCACAATCTTCAAAGATTCTCTGAAGGTCTTGCCCCAGTCTCTCCATGACCATGAACCGGTAGCTATCAGGAAATCCAGAAAAGGGAGGAATCCTTTAAGACATGACTGCAAGTTTGTGTCAGATTGCAAGGACTAAATCTCCATTTTTGAAAATGGGTCGTCAGTCAAATTGAGACTTAATTACCATTTATCTCATTACCTTTTTCCTTTGTACTCAGCCAGGCCTGATCCCCAAAACACTGGAATTCCTAAACATCTTATTTTTTTGAGATTCATCCATTTTCTTACTGTAATAATAAGAAGAACATAACATTGGGTTAAAGGCAGCTGAGAACTCCAGGTTTGGGGTGTTTTCTCTGTCCTAGGGCAGGCCTGTCTCTGGAGTCTGTTCCTTGGTGTGCACATAATAAATGTGGCCCTGTTCTGGCTGGTTGGCTTCTGATTTCCCTTCTGACCAGAAAGGACAAGGCCAACACCCAAGTAACAAAACCTACAGCAATCCAGAACTACCACAGCACCAACTGGCACTGGCTCAGGGTATATGAAATGCGCTGGCTTTGGAGCTCTAAAGCAACAGTTCTTAACAAAAGTAGTTAAACCCAGACTTGTCCTTACACCTACCTGAGTCAGAGCTGAGACATTACTTACTATGCTCTTGTTTTGCAGCCCTCTGGTAAAACTTCAGCTCAGAAAACAAGGGGCCATTTTCAAGATATTCCTGTTGAGAAACAAACTTGGTATCAAAAAAGGCATTAGAAAGTCAACAGTTTCCTAAGAAAAGCACACAAGAAATACCAAGAGAATGAAACCCTTTTTTTCTCCCATATTCCAGATTCCATGTCACCTGAAATTTAATTTTATTAAGTATCTATAAAGAAAAGTTGTTTGGAAATGCATTTTCATAACCAACACAGATTCTTTCAGATATAATTTCAGACACTATTTTCAGAAATATTGGAGATCAGGTGTGTTTTAGATCAAGTCTAATTTTCCTTACTAAACTGTTGAGGGGTTGTAATCAAGGAAAAAAATCAAGTCAAGGAAATACTGTGTGTCATGGAAATGCCAAATATATCCCCAAGCAGGGAAAGGATATAAAAAACCCAAAGCACCAAACGCAACAAGCATGCAATAGAGACACAATGCTGAAAATAAGGATAGATAATTATGAGAAAGAGCTGCATGCAAGTTAATAATTTAGAAATGAGAACTACACGTTACCACTTTAATGACATGTACTGCATCATCTTCTACAGGAACCTGAGTTTGAGGGGATGCTGTAAAGGAACAAAGAGATGGAGAACAAGCTGTATGCAACAAAATGTAATTGCAAATAAAGACTGTGCTAACACTAAGTCAGGCAACCAAAAATACACACCAAAAGATAGTCTGAAATCCTGCTTTTAAAGGTCAGAGCTTTGCTAAGTTCAAAGAAATATAAAACAAAACCAACACACAGAGAGAAGTTTTAATCAACAAGTAGAGAAGCAATTTGAGCCCTGTTTTCAAAAGTCTCCCCTGGATGTTAATTAAGGAGTAAGCAGGATGTCCTCAGTGCACGGTAACAACACAATGAGCCGTTCCATTAGGACAGAGCCCGATGAAGTCATTCCAGCCAATTGGAAAACCACTGTATTTGTCTACTGTCGTGACAAAGACACCACTTAAAAGTTCTGACCTACATTATGCCTCTAGACAGGATTGTCTGCTTTCCTCTATCACAAATTAATTTGGCCCTAGAACCTTGATTTCTATTCTGGCATTATTTAGACATTGGCCTAAGTTAGGGGTAGCACAGCCACCACCTGCCTAAAGGGGAGCTGAGGGATTGTGCCTCTCAGTGCAAGTAGAGATTTCAAAACAATAATTGACCACATGTGCCAATTACAGCCCAGGAGACAGAACCTCTGTGCACAGACAATACAATCCTATTTTCTTCTGACCCTGAGAGAACTATCAGCTCTCTCTGATACTACTGAAGCTCCATAGAGCTACACTGGGATTAAAATTTAATGAGACTAAATCATCTTTTAGAATCATCACTGAAAAAAAGGTAAAAAGAATACAATTCCTAGGAAATAAGTGTCCCTTTCAAACTTCTGATAATGATCAAATACCAACAACAGTCCAGGTGTGAAACACTTCAACCATGAGCACACACAAAAATAGACCCCTTTTATCCACATAATAAAAATCAAGTAAACTTGGATCTAATCAAACTATCCAAGCTTACTTTTTTTGATGGTCAGGGCATAAAAATACTTCTACAATGAACAGACTCCTTCAGCTGCCATTTTCCTTCAGTTCTATTCAGCATCTGCATCGAATCTGGCAGGGTACACACCCCAAACACACAGAGGCTCCCCACTGACACTTCCCCATGTGAATGCTGCTGTGCTAATAACACATTAAAATAAAATTAAAATATTAAAACAGTAGATCTGAAAGGTGTGAACTATCCATAGACTCACACAAGTAACAGTCACATCCAGAACACATATTAAATCGACTAGAAGGGAAGTTTTGGTACACTTTGTTCCTACCATATTATTGTATTTAAGCGGGAATTAAGGCATAGGCATTTATGTCTTTCATATTTCTCTGGCACATATAGAATGTGTGTTAATAGAAGACATTAGCAAAAAGAGCACTGCATTCAACAGTGTTTTCACTGCATTCAACAACATCACATTACCCAAACACAATTTGATGTGCTGCCTTCCTTGGCACAGATCTCAGAAAAGAACCTCTGGATAAGAAAATGTAGTTCAATACCAAGTTAAGTAACTGAGGTTTGATAGGTGTAGGGAAGTATCAAATTTAAACGTATTTGAAAGAGGCTGATCTAACTTCCCTGTAGACTTCTTGACATTTTATAACGAGAGGCCTCATTCATGGTAATCTGGAACAGAGTAACAGCTGTCAGGGTAATGAAGAGGAGCAATTAACAGGAGGTAGACCAGCAAAAGGGCTTCACCCCTGTGGTTCTTACACTGTGCTGGCTTGGATGCTTTTGGAGTCACACTGAAAGTCACACATCCTGAAGGAAAATAAACCCAAACATAACCAGCAATGGTTACAAAGTGAAAAGGGAGAAAAGTCAAAGCTCAACATGATACTGAAACAGGTGCTCCACATAATGAGTTCCATTCAAGTGTACAAAAGGAGAAGAGGTATTATTTTTACTGCACATACATGGAACAAGGCACAACAGTCGTCACAAATAACACTAAACTTCTTACACAGATAATGCTGGGACAATCAGTCTCATCCATAGAGATGAGCAGAAGCTGTATGTGCACCTTTTGCTACACCACTTTAATTACCCATTCAGATGTCAACCAGCAATACTCCAGTCACAGCTCAGAAAAAAAGACTATTTTTTTGTCCATAAATAAACATAAATGTTTTTTTAAAAATTGTCTCATTACTATGTATAGTTATTTAACAGACTGGAAAGGCTCCCAAGGTTTAACAAACAGTCTGATTACATACCTCATAGACCACCACCACATACTCTCCTGCGAGTTTAGCTCATAGTTAATTACTGTATACTCGTAATTAGCCATGTGCTAGCCTCGTTCTGTGTGGTAGCACATGGCTATTTATAATATTACAATCAGTTAATGCTAGACTGCAGGACAGTGAGCAGACACTCTGCAGGAGAGCAGTGCTGATAGGCAGGAGGTCTCTGATGGCAGATAACTATTCACAGAGGGTACCAGGAGCACTATATGGTGAGATTATGTTTGCAAAAAACCCATTAAAATAGCATAAGTGCACAAGTTCCCAGCTTATGCTGCTTTTGTCAACTAGACATGCACAACCCCTGACATTTGGGGAGGGGGGTGTTGATGCAGGCACACAACCCAAACCATTGTCTGCATAACTGGGAGCACTGGTGCAGGATGTAGTTGCGAAGGAGGCTGTGGCTGTTTTCACCTCATGCCAAGAGGAGTCTCACAAAACATTTGCAGAGGGCAAAGGGCACCACTCTGCCTTCCCTTCCTCCCCTTCAATCCAGAGTCACAGCTACCACACCAGTGTGGGGAACACAGCTCTAAAATGCCCTCTGAAATAAAGCAGCGCAGTAAGATTCACATCCTAGCCATGATTTCCAACTGCTGTGCCTGCACAAGTCTCACCTGGAATTAACCCATGTCCAGGATTCCCTGGTTTCACCCAGCACAGCAGTTGTGGCCTTATCATCCACTTTAACCATGAATTTCATCCTTTTTGTTGCTGAGCGCTGCATCCTTAATTAATGACACTCTCTAAATGTTAACAAGCTATGGTAACAAAAGGGTGTTTGTGGCTGAACTGCCATTTCCTACAACCACACAGCACAATTGCAGCCTGACAGAGGAACGTGCCAATTCCCTCTGCCAGTTCAAACGTGCTTGTTGTAGTTTTAGCAGTTAATTTGTGGCAGTCACATTTGGAATATGGTGAAGTATTTTCAATGGCTCTCACAGAACCACTTTTGTTGACAAAGTTTACACAGTGGAAAAGAAAACAGCATTGATTTGGCAGTTTGGAGAAACAGCCCTGCTCCTGTCCACAGCTGGTGTCTTTGCCACTGCTGGATATTTTGAGGATATATTTGTTTGAGAAACATGTATAAAAGTATTTTCAGAAGTTCTTTAGTTGCTACTATTTTATTTTTGCTTTGTTCCATTCATTAGCTAATCCCGAGGAGTGATACATCAGCTTAGTTTTTGCAGAAATCAAAACTAATCTCAAAAATATCACATTTCCGAAGTTACAGGCTACCTATAAAAAAACAGGAAAAGTTCTGACCCTGTTCAAGTCAAGCCAAGAGCTGTTGAATTCAATGTGTAAAAGCAGGGAAGGAGTGTTGCTCAGAGTATCTAACAATAAAAAAGTACCCAAACTGCAGCAATAGAATTACTAAAAACAAAATATACACAAGTAAACAAAAAGCAGCATTTGCTATTAAACACAACTTCATCTATTTCCTACACAGGGAAGGCTGTAAGGCAAACGTTTCAAGGCTAACAAAGCACATTGCTTCCCCCTCCCTGACACTGCAATATCCAATATTTCCCAAAAACTGAAACATTCAGTGTTTGAAGGGTGTTTAAACCCCATTTTCATTGCAGCCTAAGGAAGATCTGTTTCTCTGTTACTTTACAGATGCAGCATCATTTCCTGGACAGACTCTGCTGAGCAGCATTTTTTGACTAGGTTTTATTCCAGATTCTTATTCCAGGTAGCTTTAAGAATGTAAAGAGGTTTTATACAGATTACAGATAGATAACCCTCCATAAGACCCACCTTCCGGAAGATCAAACTAAACTGATTTTGGGACAAAATAATGTTCAACTGCTCTACTGTTTTGCAGGTAACTCCAAATGCCTCCAAGTTAAGAGCATTCAGCAATGGTAAAGAAATTTCACAACATTTCTTACTTGTGTTTCTGTGAAACCTTAATCCTGACTCACCGGAGTTTTTATATGCCACATTAATGGAAGCCAATTGTTTGACTTTCAAAGTTAATTACTCCAAGCTGGAATAGGGATGACACATCCTTTAACCCCAGGCAGAAAAGCTTTGCATGGCCTGCTCTTACAGCACTCTCAGATGGAAGCCCAGGCCTCTAATATTTAAAACTTGATGCACAAACTGTTTTCTGGCAAGATTCTGCTGCAGCCCATCTGCTGGTCTGACATGGTGCCCACTCAGAAGATACAATGCCAGTTTCAGCAGGGTACAGGTGCCAAAGACAACTGAAGGAGTGCCCTCTGTGAGGCAACAGGTACCTTAGCTGTCCTCCAAAGCTCCTCCTACATTCCCCACTGAAAGTAAATACTAAATAAATTCAATCAATCAAAACTGCTCTCCTGACCTCCCAGCATTACTCAGCATGTAGAAGAAAAATCCCCAACACATGATGTGGCAGAACACTACAGTGTAATAGCAATGACCTCTGCAGGCTTTGTAAAAAGCTTTGACTACTGTGTGAAAATGAGTTACACATTCCAAGTTAGGACTTTCAGCTTACAGGGGAATGAAAAAGAAAGGGGCAAGATTCCAGAGGAAGCACTTACCAGCAAGAACTAGTAAAGGTAAGGAATATTTTCTCTGTGAGAGATGGTGGCAGGTCAGTCAGCCCTAAGTAGCCTCTGAGTAGCAAAATCATGCTAAGTTTATGATTTAGTTTGCCTACAAACTGGGTGCTTGCAGTATCTCTATTGGTACAGTTTAATATTAGTGACTAGACACAAAGACCCTTCCTGAAGTGGTGTTTGTCTACTAACAAATTTATTTTCACACGAAGGTTCACATCTGCAGGTATTTTAACATCTTGAAGTTGAGAAAAATCCATCCCTAACCTGAGTTACCTGATAGTGCTTTTAATTACAGGGCTTTGCCATTATGATCTGTCCTTCCATTGAGCTAATGAAAACCATGCTGAATTTATCTTTTGGTATCATTTTACTGCATTTTTAATTAATTTGCTGCATTATTTTAATTTAGGCAACTGCTGAAGGACTTTGTTTCTCCAGAGGCAATTGTTAAAGCAGCTTCCCAAGCAAACCAAGGAATGAACAATAGGACCAAGTGTACTTCCACTGATGCTTCTCTTCCTTGACAGAGGAACATCCCTGCTCACAACTATACAAATTATCCATGGAAATTAGTCTGAAACAGAAACAAACTCTCTTTCACACTGCAGCCTGATTTCCATAATATCAGCAGTTAGATTGTACTATGACCCAAGCTTAAAAGAACAGACCCTATCAGACCTCCTCCTTACCTCCACCAGTAGCAGGGCTCACTGTACTGCTAATATTAAAAGACCATATTCACACATTTAATCACTGTTTTCTGCTTAGGAAGAAATTCTTTCCCTCTTCCTTGAAAATGTGAGAAAAAGCCTCAAAAGGAAAGGAGAGTCACTGGCTGTACTGATCTCCAAGCAGAGGACAATTCAATGATGACTTTATCAGTACTTATTTTTCTGAGCTTCATAAAATTAAAACATATTTACAATGTAGTAAGTTTTATTGTAAAAGACACCATCTAACAAACACTTGTACATAAATTTTAAAAAATATTTCTATTTTTCAGAACCATCCCTTTCCATGAGAAAGAAGCCTGCAAGTAGATAGCAGCAGGCTTCACGTGACAGAGGAATCTTAACAAAACATTGTGTGACCTTTCTGCATTTAAATTTTCAGTCCAAATTGTGCATTAATAGAGTGCTTGCAGCAGGACTAGAGAATGATTTATATAAAGATTGGTGTTAATTACTGGCTGTGATCAGAGAGATAAATGAGAGAATGTAAGGCTCCTCAGCTCTTGGTTCATTTTCCACTGCTCTCAACAGGGCTACAAAGCAGTTGCGAGACCACCAATGTCACAGCTTTCCACAGGTGCTCTTCATTCTGCTCCCCTTATCAAAGGGGTAACAGCTCTACCTGAGAGCAAATCAGCACCAGGAACACAACAATTTGGAACAGACTGGAAAGAGTAAGAATAATCAGAAAACAAGGGAAAGCATTTGTGAGGCAGGGCAGAACCTGAAGATCGTGATAACTATCACGCACACAATTAGATGTTCCAAAGACCTACATTTGCATCCTAGGACCCAGGGTCAGTAAATGGCTTTCAGCAGCTTTGATTTAGTGAACAGAACCTTCTTCTATGAAATGTACCCCTAGTAAATAGATTTTGCAGAGATACTGTAAAATTTCTCAAGAACGTTGTTATAGATTAATGGAGTATGGAATACCCTTAATGGGAAATTAAGCTATAACAACCACATCAAAATCTTTACAGTGGTACTGTAAAAATACTTATTAAAAGATATAGCTGGCAAAGTTAACCTTTTCTTTCATAAAAGGGCTGTGCTCTTCATACCTGTCAGGCAATCGAACATCCTGTCTCCCACCTCTCTACAGCTCCTTCTCTGAAAGTTAGTGGTCTTCTCACACCCTGCTCTACATGTTCTAAAACTAGGTCTGAACAGCACAGAGAAAAGGGGGTGTCTCCAAGCACCTGTATCCTAATCACAAAAATTTGTCATCCACTTCACTCCCCCTGGTTTCTCAAAGACAGCTGATTTTTGTAGCATCAAGGCCCCAAGAAGCTGCTGAATGGTATACTTTAATATAAACACATCAGAGATCAAGAGGTGGAGAAAAAAAGAGAAAGCTTCAGTGTCAATACTTAGGGATAAATGTCCATTTTCTCTTTAATTGATGAGCTACAAGGGGAACTGAGCCTTCAGTGCAGTGCTGCAGGTAGTATTCACTGTTCCTCCTGAAAGAAGGGATTAAATGAATACAAATACCATTACAAAAGTGGCAGCTGCAATTCCTCAGCCAGGCTGTCTCTTACAAAAAATCAGAAAATAGTAATACCAAGAATCCTTGATTCTCATTCTAATCCACTGACTGCTCTCCACCTCAGTTCAGTGTGAGCCAAACTGCAACAAACACCTCAATATAAGAAATCACATTGGTGGGCTCTGTGATCAGGCAGAGAACTCAAATCTGCATGGAACTGTCTGAATCCCACATGCTAAGCCACCCTCAAGGTCCCGTGAGATATGGCTGCAGCAGGAAACAACAGAGCCATATTCTGAGTGTTTCAGGAACACAACATTACTGGTCCTACACACAGAGAGCTACACCCACTACAAACTTGCTTTCTGCACTGCATCCCCAGCTCCCTCATACCCATCTGTCTATGGGAGACTTCTGCAGGTTCCCATCTTCCTGTCCTTTATCTCGGAATGGAAATACCCAGAGACATCTTTACTTCTTAGCTCATGCTAAGGTCCATTTTCTCATGGCAACATCTCTCATGTGCCCAACTCACAGCACCTGTCAAATGTAACCAACTAATGCTTCAAAGGTGGTCATAACAAGGTAATAAGATATACCAAAAGGGAAAAAAATACTCTAACAAGTGCCCTTGATACCCTTTGATACCTCTGTATCTCCTCTGTTAGCTGAAACCCCTGTCATTCCCACTGGTTCTGTCTGCAGAGCAGTGAGGAATAGTGTGAACTATAGAAATTCCAGAGGAAACCAAACCAGAAACTTCACTACAGGAACCTCTTGGATGTACTGCTACTGTATGTGTAGCTCATTTCCACATAAAAGGAAGCTGGTTTGTGTATAGGAGTGACTTGCTTATTAAGTTTTAAGCCTTAATATTCCAAATAGAGTTAACATTACTGTAATTCAAAAAAGATCATGTTAGGCTTCGGGGACAACGCAGTAAACGGCTTCTAGGTGATTCTTCACTGCTCCATACAAGCTCAACTTAGTCCCAAACAGACACTGTGAACTAGTTTCTATATGCTGCCATGAAAAAAAAAAGAAAAACCAAACCACCCAAGCTCATAACACAGGATTGCCCTTTCACAGAGACCTTGTTGCCTTGAACACAGGATTTGCCCTTTCACAGAGACCAGCAACAGTAACATACATTACACCCTCTGCAGTGACCCAGAATGCTTTACAAACTACCTTTCAGAACTATTCACTCCTCACAGAGCACAAACTGACTGAAATGCAGTGGTTTCTTCTGAAGGAACCACAGAAACTTATCTAGGCCAGAGCAAACACACCATTTCCGCCTCTGCTGAAAAGATGTGAATTCAGAGGCAGCACCCAGCTAAGTATTGTTACTGTTTCATTTTCTGGACCAAACTAATAACACTTCCGATAACCAGAAACTGAAAGAGGGCTACAGAGCACGAGGCTGGCATAAGGCCAAAACCCTGGCTAAGAAAAGTACTTTTACTTTGAAAAGCATCACCTGGCAGTGCTTTGACACAGTGGCACCTTGGTTGCCCCACCCAAGATCCACAGAAAATCGCATTAGTATCCAGCAAAATGAGCTGTACAGGCCATGGAGAACACACTGCATCATGAGCAGGAATGGAGAAGGAACAACAGCTCGGAAAACCACACTTGAACAAGGATCACCACCAGCATGTAAACCACACTTTTTAAAGTTACTGCCTTTTCCACTTCAGGAAGTTACAACGCGATTTGCAAGTCACCCTCTTATTATCAGCAGTATTTTACCTAAATAGATCAAGCCAAATCCTCCCTGGCCGATCTGCCTGCCCAGCCTCCAGGTTTTTCCTTCGGTGTCTTTCAGGATCATGTCTTTAGGGAGCGGGACTGGCAGCTTGCCTTTGCCGGGACCTTTGGGCGGCATCGTACCTTGAGGGAAGGGAAAACGAAAGAGAAAGTTTGTTGAAAAACTGCTGCCAGAAGGTACAATATCCCTCGATGTGCTTTACCCAGCAGCACGGAGCAGGGACAGGGGGCGATGTCCCTCAGGCCGCTCCCCTTCACCCACCTCCACAGAGCCCCCCCGGCCTCCCCCCGCCGCCGGCCGCAAACTTCCCAGCCGGGCACTTCCGCAGCAGCGGCAGGAGGAGGAGGAGGAACGGGTGGCAGGACGTCGTCTTCCCGCCGAGAAAACAGGGGCGGGGATCGGGCCAGAGCCGGGACAGCCCCGGCCGGGACTGGGGACTCCGCAGCCGCCCCCTCCCGGCCCTCAGCGCGGCGGGGCGGGGCGCGCGCCATTCCCGCCTCCCACCAGCCCCACCCTGAGGCGCCGCCGCCGCCTCGCCTCGGGGGCACGGAGCGGGGAGATGGTGCCCGGGAAGTCGGTGTGTCCCGGGCGTTCCGGCTCCTCGCTCCGGGAGAAGGAGGAGCAGGGACATTAAGGGGAACGGAGAAGGAGGGAGATGGAGCAGGGAGATCATGAGGGAGATGGCGTCCGCTGCTATCAGCCCCAGGCGTTCCCGCTCTCCCGCTTCTGAGGCTGCGCTTCGCCAGGGAGGAACTTCAAAAAACATATTGCGTGCATAGAGAAGTAGGAGATCAGACGAGATCAGACGGTCTCCTACCTGAGGTAGAAAAATAAAATCTCAGCCGACAGGATTTGGAGTAAAAAAAAAAAAAAAAATAAAATAAAATCAACCGGTTTTCCAGGCACTTTCAGTAGGTGCAGCGAAGTCACAGAACTGTCATGGTGCCACGCTTCACTCAGGCCACTTCGGTTTTCCCTCAGGATCTTCCTGGCAGAGGTCAACGGTAACCATTTCCACCCAGAAACACAGGTACTCACCCCAGAACAGCGCAGTGGAGGAGGTAATGGCCACCTCAGGCTGGTTCCAGGCAGGGGCAGAGGAGACATGTTGCTGACCCAGGAGTCGATCAGCCCCATCCCCTTGTAAATTGGCAGTAAAGGACACTGTGAGGTGAGTTTTAATTCGCCAAGATCCCAGGGCATTGCTTTGATCACGAGCCACCATTTTGTGCAAGCTTTGTTTTATTGACAGGGTTTGTTCACCCAGGTATACGCCATCTAGGCAGACCTCAGGGGGAACCACCACACCACGACTACAAGTCCTTTTCCAGAAAAGAGGGTATCAAACTTAAAAGTTTAAGCATATTTTTTTTAAAGGAAGAACTTGTGCTTTTTTAAAAAGAACTATCAAAATCCAAAACATCAGCAACCACATACTTTGCAAGTAAACTTAAAAGTAATAACAAATGACTGCAAAGCCTATATTGCCATCAGTAAATTAAGCCTTTATGTAACAACCCTTTTGGCTTCATCAGTCTTGCAGGCTCTGTGGTTTTATCATTATTTAGAAGACCAGCTGAAGAATCGCCAGCAGAAAGCTCAGCCATAAAGGGAGCAAATTCAAAATCTCCATAAAGCATTTTGTAGAGTTCTTCCCCTTTGCAACAATCGTCAAATTGTAGGAGGGTGGTGTTTGGTTTATTAAAAAAGCAACCACAGATGCCCAATTCAGCATAAAGAAACCATCACCATTGTCAGTGTTATGTGTTACCTGGGTAAAGGATCTTTCCAGAAGAAAATTACCTCAAAATAGTTGCCTGGGAATCAAAGGACAAGCCTCTGATGAAGGAGAAAATTTCTTTGCTCAGCTGGTGCAAAGAGGTATCCACGTGATTAAACTGAAATGAAAGCATTATCAAAGGGCTTCCTGCTTCCAGGCTCTTTCCCTGCCCACAAAGTTTCACTGGAATAAGAAAGTGAAACAAGTCAGACAAAGTAGAGGAAAAAAAACACCTAACAGGTTAAGTATGAATAATTCATAGAGTTCTGAAGAATAATGAACCATCTTTAATAACTTAGAGCTCTATCACAACTTATGCAATTTAATGTTATCGTGTGGTATAATAGGGTTTAAGGTATTTATCCTACAAGTTGTGAGAAATACCTGAGGGTTTGTTTGGTTGTTTTGTTTGCTGGGTTTTGGTCTTTTTCTTTTTTTTTTTTTTTTTTTTTTTTTTTTTTAAGTGAGAGAATAGATGCAAAGTTAAAGATTTTCAGGCTTTTATCAGTTGTTAAAAGTTAAAATTCTCAAAGACAAGCACTTGGGAATGTAATAGAAACTAGTCATGTGACTCATATTAAAAAAAAAAACAAACAAAAAACCCTGAAAGTTCCTGCACATACCAGGCCACTCCTGAAGAATGAGTTTATATTTTAAATCCAGATCTTTATTAATAAACAGCCATAACTAGTAGGCCCACAAAAAGATGTGTGTTACCAGCAAAGTTTTGCTGGTTTGGTTTCAGACACTTCAAAATAAAATCGACACATACATACTTTTAAAAATTAATAAAGACCAAAGGCTTTACTTAGAAAAGCTCTAAGCAGATTAGAACTTGATTCTAGAGCCTTTGACCCTGTTAATATCACATGCACATGTTTTGTGGGTGGGACTAAGAAATCCTCTTTCCCTGTTGGACTGAACTGGAGGTGGGGCTTTTTTTCTTTTCCCTGCTTATAATCAACCAATTAGCAACCCTCCAAAAAAACCAGTTCTCCATTTAGGCAGGATAAATAAAGCTGAGTGTCCTCTTCACAGTTGCTACAAATTAGCAGTTTGGGGAGGTGAAAAAGGGGTGAATGGCCATGATAACTACAGATGATTGGGTGGTTTTGTGGTTTGGGTTTTTCAGGAAAGCCTAATTATGATGGAAGCAATTTCCCTTCAAGGGTGTACAGCTACCAGTACTGCTAAATTCAAAAATCCTAATAGGAGAAATGCGAATGTGCTAGTAAGAGTAAAAATGCACTAATCCTACCAGTATCAATGTCTTTCTAGCATATGTTCTGGAGAGTAACAATCAGCTGTACTGGTTTATCGTGGACTGCATTTAAAGAGTGAGGTGAAATTCTTAGGGAGTCTGTGCTTTCTTTAAGTGTTTCATAAGACAGCAAACCTGTCTTGAGGCTGTCTTTGTCTTAAAACACTGTACATTAAACATTCAGTCCATCTTCCATTCATTTTAATTTTTTCTTCTCCTTGCTCAAACCTGAGCTTGAATATAAAAGATTGCAGTCAATTATATGAAATCTTGCAGTGTCACATGCACAAAGCCCCTTAAATTTCCTACAGTAGGTGAGCACTTGTAGCTTCTCTCACCATTGCATTGTGATGCTTTTGTGGTATTTAACACTGACATTTTAGCATTCCCACATTCAATTCCCCTGCTTTGCTCCAGATCTCACTGATGCTTAAAATATCATGGCTAAATTTACACCAGAGATGTAACATCTCGATATTAAGAGCATTGACAACAAGGCATCAAGTTTCAGACTGCTTCCCAGTTTGTGCTGGGGGATCTATTTGTGTCCCTGCATCTGTGTAGATCCCGTGCTCCTGCCGGGCTCACTCAATTGTTGCCGCTCCCTGCCAGTTCCTCAGAACTTTGGGAGTAATTACTTCTTGCAGTACTCAAGGAGCTCCAACATCCAGGGGCCATGTTGCTCAGCTCAGTCATTGCCTGGGTACACTGACACCCATTTCAGAGCCTCCTGACTCTATTTTGTGTGGCTGGCCCTGTGATTGAGATCACGTAATTACAATAATTAGGAAGCTCACCTCAGGATATTATCAGAGCAACCCACCCAAACCTAAATCCATATGGTTTGAAATAGCTAATGAGTCAGTTAATGTGCTATGTCCAGGAGTAATGGACACTCAATATGGATGGCATGGAGACATCATTTACCAAACTCATGACTGATTAAGGATTTTCATGTAGACAGTTCTTGTATTTTTTATCTCACAGTAAGCTTAGCTTAGTAGAGGTGTTTACGTGTTAAGCAGATCAGAAGAAAGAAGCAGAGAGTTGTAAAAGGCAGGTAAGAAATTCGTCCTCTCTTTAAAGAAAATACAAAAGATTGGCGATCTGGGAACTTTCATTTGAAATAAAGAAATTATTTGAGAAGTGCTGTTAAAGTACAGTGACAGTGTCCATAGGTGACATTTGCTTTAGTGAAAAGTAGCCTGAATGAATGACTCTGACACTTCCAGAGGGGCCACTTTAGCCTATGGAACATACCTTCCTTTAACACTCACCTTGCTACCCATCCCATGGAATTGTGCAGGCAGTTCTATACCCTGAACTCACCAGAATAGGAAATTAATACAAGGAAGGCAAACTTCCTGGCAATAAAAGCACCCAAAAGCCCTGAAAAAGGTAAGAAGGAATGCCTGGCTTTTGAATGAGCTACAGAATGTGCTCAGTCAGGGTCAGGATTCTTCCTTCCTTATTTTAATTTTAAAATGCTGCTCTCTCATCATTTTCATGGCTGTTGGGATGAGATGTTACTCCTTGTTCCTATCACTATAACTGCAAAAGTGGGTAGAGCCTGGACATGTTCCTCATCTTTTG
Source organism: Anomalospiza imberbis (assembly GCF_031753505.1). Taxonomy (NCBI): domain Eukaryota; kingdom Metazoa; phylum Chordata; class Aves; order Passeriformes; family Viduidae; genus Anomalospiza; species Anomalospiza imberbis. Next base: position 103,849,737 of record NC_089683.1, read on the forward strand.
GATGTCAGAGGTTTTATTGCTCATGCCTTTAGAAAGCAATTATTGCTGAGCACTGAAGAAAAAGTGTTTTCTTATCCATTTTTATTTTCTTTCAGAAATGTGTGAAGAGGTAATGTAAGTTTATTGGTGTTGTGGGAATGGGTTGTGTTTGCAGGGACAGCAGACTGTCGAGTACTCAGAGTAGAGAAAGGGATCAGGAAGATTCCTCTCATGGGAGTAATTCCTGGGATCCTAATCCTGGTTCGGCCACTGCCTGACCTCACAGGAATAATTTCATTTTTGTTTCATTTTATCCCTGGAAATCTATCCATTTCTGAGATTATCCACATGAAGTTGTTCAAGAAAGGAAACATCTGTCATGGCACTCATAATTCATATATCAATGCTACTTTTTATGTATAAACTTAATTATGCTGATAGGATATATTAAATATGACTCATTTTACTGCAAGATTGATTTTTTTTTCCCTGACCTCAGAATAAATATTGATCTTCATGATCTTTAAATGTAGTGCAAAGGTTGTTATATTAATGGCATATTAATAGAAAGTAGCCCTTACCATGCAATATTAATATATTTGCATTGTTATTTCTCAAATCCCAACCAGAAAAAAAAGAGGCAGGGTGCCAATGCCTTCTTTCCCAGGAGAAATCAGGGAGCCATTGACTTTCCTGATTGTTGAGACACCTTTCTATTTGTTGTTGTGTTTTGGTTTCTTGGTTTGAGGTGTGTTTTGGGTTTTTTTCAATTAAAAAATTAAAACCAGTGATGAAGTGGCAAACAGTGTATAAAAGATTTAATAAAATAGGGATGGGATGTGTTTCCAGCATGTCCAGGAAAGCAAGGCACTGTCTGAACCTGACCGTGCTTCACTTCCCACTGCCATGCAGTCAATTCCTTGTGCAGAATCACCATTCTGGGAGGAGAAACGGGATCATTTGATGGTTTGTGGCTCTGATTTCAATAATCAGGCTAGTCATTGTCGTAACAGCTGGTTTTTAAAAGCAGTTGCCTTATTCAAGTGAGGTTTTGCCCTACTTGTGTGACTTTTATTCATTTTCCCCCCTTCTCTTTTGTGTTTATAGGAGTCTTGAAAATCCAGGCTTGGAACTTCTGTTCTAATGGTTGCCTGAACCAAGGTCTGTTAGTTTTTAATACTCCTCACAGAGTCGTTGTATGTGAATTTTCTATAAATTCTGCTTTATAAGGAGCAGGGAAAAGAGGTTACACATTGAAATAACCTTTAAGTAGTACTGTACATTTTCTATAGGTCCTGAGAAAACAGTATTACCAATTTCATGAGCAACGAAACCAAAAGAGAAGTGTCCTTAAACAATTTGCTGAAGAATATGAAGTTGTGAGGTACTGGGGTATTGGTGTTAGAGAAATAAAACAGAATTTTAGGATACAAAATATAAGTCTGTGCCTTTGGAAACTGCTGGTTTGGAGGAAAAAGAGGAGAAGCACAGGAGGACTATGGGCTTATAATGTGATTTTAGATGTGTAGAAAAGTAAGGTCTGATTCTAGGTTGTATCAGATCAAGTGTTTCATTATGAAATTCAGAATACCTATTTGGTATTCTTCCACTGAGAATTCATCTTTACAGTCCTTGAGTGTTAAATCATGAAACTTATCTCAAACAATGCAGAGGGCAATGGCCATACCCAGTTTTTCTGTGAAGAGCAGAGCTAGATTATGACTGGATTGAGTGGAAGAGGAACCCATCTGCTGGGAAGCAATTCTTGTACGAAACAGATTTCACAGAATCACAGAATAATGAGGTTGGAAGAGACCTCTAAGATCATCTTGTCCAACCTACTCCTCAACTAGACTATAGCACCAAGTGCCATGTCCAGTCTTTTTATAAACACATCCAGAGATGGTGATTCTACCACCTCCCTGGGAAGACAATTCCAGTACTTTATTATTCTTTCGGTGAAATTTTTTTTCCCTAATATCCAACCTATACCTTCCCTGATGTAGCTTGAGACTGTGTCCTCTTATTCTGTCAGTTACTGCCTGGTGAAAGAGACCGACCCCCACCTGTCTACAGCCTCATTTCAGGAAGTTGTAAAGAGCAATAAGGTCACCTCTAAGCCTCCTCTTCTCCAGGCTAAACAGCCCCAATTCCTTCAAACGTTGCTCACAGGGCTTGTATTCCAAGCCCCTCACCGGCCTTGTTGCCTCCTCTGGATGCGCTCAAGCATCTCAACGTCCTTCTTAAACTGAGGGCCCCAGAACTGGATACAGCGCTCAAGATGCAGTCTCACCAGCACCGAGTACAGGGGAAGAATGACCTCTCTGCTCCTGCTGGTCACACAATTCCTAATGCAAGCCAGGATGCCATTGGCGTTCTTGGCCACCAAGGCACATTGCTGGCTCATGTTCAGCCAGCTGTCAACCAGCACCCCCAGGTCCCTTTCCGCCTGAACACTGTCCAGCCACTGTCCCCAGCTTGTAACATTATAGGGGATTTTTGTGGCCAAAATGTAGAACTTGGCACTTAGACTTATTAAACTTCATGCTGTTGGACTCTGCCCATCCATCCAACCGATCTAAGTCTCTCTGCAGAGCCCTCCTTCCGTCCAACAGATCAACACAAGCTCCCAGCTTAGTGTCGTCAGCAAATTTACTAATGAAGGACTCGATGCCCTCATCCAATTTGTCTATAAAAATATTAAATAGAACTGGTCCCAGTACAGACCCCTGAGGGACACCACTGGTGACTGGCTGCCAGCTGGATGCAGCACCGTTCACCACCACTCTCTGGGCCCGGCTGTCCAGCCAGTTCCTAACCCAGCGAAGAGTGCTCCTGTCCAAGCCGTGGGCTGCCAGCTTCTCCAGGAGTTTGCTGTGGGAGACAGGGTCAAAGGCCTTGCTGAAGTCTAAATAGACAACATCCACAGCCTTTCCTGCATCCACCAGACGGGTCACCTGGTCATAGAAGGAGACCAGGTTGGTCAGACATGACCTACCCTTCATAAACCCATGCTGACTGGGTCTGATACCCTGGCCATCCTGTAAGTGCTGTGTGATAGCACTCAGTATGAACTGTTCCATTATCTTACCTGATTTGATAAGAAGTTGTGAAGAAGTTTCTTGCCAGAGGCAGAGTAAGCAAAATTATGGTTTTTTTCAGATGTTAGGTGTGCTATGGGATAGGAACACACTCCTTTGCATAAGCTGTAAATAGTAGGGAATTAATTGATAGTTGAATTAAGAGCTGGGCAGAGGACAGAATCAGGATATTTGTTTTGTACCTTCAGAAATACCAGGAAAGGTAATAATGAAGCTGAATTTATTATAATGTGAATTATTTTATGATATGCAGGGCTACATTGTGCAATCAACCTATCTCTCTCTGCTTCATGATGTGAAGAGCTGTTGCTTCCATATACTTTCATCCCTTGCACAGGAAAAAAAGGAGGCAAGAATGATGAGTTTGGAGATAATTTTGTCTTTTCCTCATAAGATTTTCTAGGAAAAAGGAGAGATTTCAGCTCATTTAAATACTGTTATTAGTTTGGTGCTTCCAAAGCATATAATGGTTTTTAATGGTTTATAATGGTTTTGCACTATGCAAGTAAATTAAGACAATGGCATTTAACAAGTATTTCAGGAGCATCCTGGGCTTCTTTATCCCAGAAGTTTTCAAGGGAAAATCGAACTTGTTTACTTGTTGACTTAATCTTTTGATGAAAATGCAGCTTTCTGCACTTTTCTGTGACTCTAGAAATTAGTAACTACATTTATCTATTAGGGATATCAAAAGAAACAGTTAATGTCTGTTCCTGCATATGGTACTGTTAATTTGCTTGTTTGTGTGTCTGTCTGCTCTTGTCTGCTTCTGTGTGTGATATTTTAGTGGAGCACATGATTTGAAGAAGCTGACTGCCTGCTGTGATATTTATCCTATATAAATTCTACATTAAATGACAAATTTTAGACCCATCAGAGACGTAAGACTAAGTCCATCCATTGAAATCCTATTTGTATTATTACTTTCTAATGAATTCTGTACTACAGCAGGTGTCAAATCATATCTGTTGTTTTGCAATCGAGTATGAATAGAAGATATATTGCTATTGCAAATGAATCTAATATGAATCTAATGAGCAGTAATGAGCAACTGTTTTGTCATTATTGAGGCAACCACTGTGATGCTAATAAACTCTCGTTTCTTCTACTTAGAAAAAAGCACTGACCAGGATTTTTATCATGGCCTTAATGTCCCAAAAGCCTGAGGCAAAAGAGAAGAGTGGAACCCCTAAACTGAGCGTAATTTAGTAATTTTCTGTATGGCAGGCTTCTTATTTTCTCTTATTAAATGAAACCTGGTTTAAGTCTTTCAAGCTTTCTTACATTTGAAAGAAAAAAATGAAGAATGAGTGTCTGTTAAAGAAACATAAAGTTAAGAGGATGGACATTCTGCCTTCATTTTCTGTAACATAAGTACACTAATTCCATACTTCTACACTTGGCAGTGCTTTTGTAATGCTAAGGCAACTGTGTTACAAAAGTTTTAAAAGCAGTCACTTTAAAAGTAACAGGCCATGCAATCAATATAGAACTCTGTTTGGGGGGAACTATCTCAAGTCTATTTTAATTGAAACTTCATTTTTATTTTTTTTAAATTTATTTTCATTGTGTGTGGATCGTAGGACTGCGGAACAAACAGAAATACCTTTGTTGCAATAGAATCAATAGCTTATTCCATAACTGAAATGAAAACAAGTTCTGACTTTTGTGTGGCTCTGTGTCTTCCAAGAATAAATAATACATAGAATGATGCATAAAGCTGTGTGGGAGGGACAGCTGGGTCCATGGTGCTTACAAGTGGAGCACAGGAAAACCAGTTAGCACTGCTTTTCTAAAAGCTGGGTACGATCCTTCCATCAAAAATAATGCTTCTGCTTATAGAGTCTTCCTGGAGCCATCTCCCTGTGCAATAAAGATGCACTGGAGAGATTCATTTCAGTGCTTCATTTGGAGGTCTGAACTGTTCTGTGTAGGGCGCAGCTGTTTGGTTTACTACAGTACACTCCAGACTTGCTTTAACTGCTGGATGGAGACTGGATTGCCAATATTTAAGGTATTATATAGACCCAGTAGTGAAACTGTGAATTCCTGAGCAAGCCAGGGGGTGGGTATTAGGACAAGTTACAGCAGTCATCTCTCACAGTTGCAAATAGGGTGTCAGAGGTTGTAAGAAAGCCATAAACTGTTCCTTCCATGCTGGGGCACTCAGAGAACTTGTGGCCCCCTGAACAGGAGCTTGCAATAGTTGTCATTTACTGACATTCCAGTTCCATCTTCATGCCTAAGAAGGGAGGGGAGAAGGGAGTAGGGCTTTCTATCAGCTGCTGTGCCAGTGCTCTGCTGTTAGCTGGGTGAACCATGACCTTCAGCTTTTCTTCCCATCCTCAGTAATGTATGGATCAGATTTACTCACCCTTTAGGTAACTCACAAGATTATTTTTCAGTACTGCTTGATGTGCAGAGTTGGAGAAGACAGCTCAGTTGTACAGCATCAGTGTTCTAGAACTCACCAGGAAATGCCTTTCCAGATACATTCACTCCAAAATTCACATGGCTTCATTCACTCCAAATGGAGTTACTTCTACTGCTCCACAACTTGTTTGTACCACAAACCAAAGCATGATAACGGGAGACAATCAGGAGTTTTGTTTTGAAGGTGTAACCCAAATACTGGTGGAGATGCATCCCTAGTTAAGAAGGAGGCAAGGAGAAGCAAGAACAGGTCCAGATCCAAGAATTACTATTAAACCATCATCTCCAGACAGGAGAGTCTGTGAATTGCACGTGATGATAGAAAGACTGTTGTTATAAAGATTTTGGATGAAATATCTGATTTCTTTGTTCATTAGGGTGTAATGTGCTATATTAATTTCTTTATTGGGGATTTGATTCCTTAGATGATACATACATTTTTGTGACACAGCACATCTAATGAAGGCTTTTACATTGCTCATGGAATTAATTGTATCATATATACAAATAACAGTTCAAAGGAGTAAATTAATACTGCATAAAAGTTCAAGACTATTTATATTTCACATTGGTAACTTCAATTTCACAAAATTGTGTAAGTTACGCCAAGACAAATCTCTTGAGGTCATCTGTTCCAGCACCAGTACACAAAGCAGGACCAGTTCTAAAGCTTTGTTAGTCTTCAAAGCTCAATCAGATTGCTCAAGGCCAGAGCTTTCCTGTCATTTGAACGCTGTAACAGTTTGTTATTGAATGTCTGGCAGTTTTATAACAATTTACATTTTTCCTGATTGCTTTCATCTGCACTAATAACAGACGTATGTTACGGTGGCATCCACAGGTCTTTGTTAGGGCTGGATCTTTCCTAGAGCAAACATGGCAGAAACACGGAGGTGGAAGTGTCAGCTTTTTGAAATGTAGGTTATGATCACTAGGCAGGGATTGTTTCATGGTAGTAGAAGCCATCTTTCTGTTACTCTTTTTGTGCAGAGTCTCATAGACAATCTCTACATTCTGGATTCATGACTCATCTGCACGTTCTAATGAATGAACTACAAAATTGAGTGCCAGAGGCAGTAAGTGTTGAGGGGCTGTTTGTCTGACAATCTTTTTTTTTTTGTGCTAATAAATTTTGCTCCCATGGAAAAGCAAAGCAGTTATTAACTCTGAAGCCACCTTATCATGAAATTGCTGAGTAGGAGAAAGCTGGGCTGATGTTTCCTTGGACACTGCGACATGTTTGAGGGTCAGTAAGGAGCCATGAAGGCCATTCTGTAGCTCTCTGGCCGTAATTCTGGCAGCTCTGGACATTTTTTGAGGTCTCCCATATATTCTGAAGTGTGGGAATGAAGTAGAAATGTTTGATGTGTGAGGTCAAAGGAGACTTGAGTAGTCAGATATTCAGAAGAGAGTCCAAGTGACAGCAACATTCCCAAAGATATGAAGATTAGATGAAAATGGAGAGAGTTGGCAGCAAGGGAGCAAAGGAGAGCTCATTGTGGTTTTCACAGACTATGCACAAATCACAAGAGGCATCATCACGAGTGTGTGAATTACTCAACTCTCCTGGGCAGGGGCTGAGACAAGGGAGCAGATGTTCAAGGCTTTGTGTTGTTCACCTTCCAGCCAGGGTCACAGAGTAGCCTGTGGGGGGTACCCACAGTGGATTGGGTAGGAAGGGGCTTGCTGCTGACATTGGGAACAGACAAATTTGGGAAGCAGATGTTGTTTAGACCAACTTGGAATTCTTCAGTGGTGCAGGGAACTTTCCAGCAGTGCTACCAATGGTGCACAGACCATTGTGCTGACTGCACTGTGTACAACTGTGACAGGCTCCACCTAGAAAATTTCACCAAGGGGATAAAAGTGACTCCAAAATTAAGCACTGTGACTGAAATAACTAGAAATTCAGCTGAGATGACTATAATTTTTCTACTTGTCTGAATTGAAACTGCCTTGTGTAAGTGTCTGTGCCTGACATTGTCATTACATCACTACAATGACCTGCTGTAATTGAGTGGTTCATCAGATCGAGCCTTTATGGAAAGTAGATTGCCATGGGAAGGCATTTGAGGAAATCCCTTAAGGATATAAATATCACTTGCAGGAATCCAGAGGCAAGTATTTAGGAAAAGAAAAAAGATTTCCTTCCAAGAATCCAAATCGTCATACACTACTACTTTTTACATAAATAATGAAACAGCTGTTTAGCGTAGCCATTGAAAGCTTGTACTAACTTTGTTTATGCACAGCAAACCCCAGACAGTCTCCAGAGACATCCTTCCCCTTGATTATGGCTCTCTTATCTGTTCTGCTGCTTCCTCTGAGTAAATGTCAACAACAAATTCATCAAGGGGTCATTAAGCTCTAATAATCTATCCCAGTCCATCCCCTTCTTCACACGGAATAGAATCACAGAATCATTCAGGTTGGAAAAGACCCTTAAGATCATCAAGTCTGACCCATGGTACTGCCAAGTTCACTGCTAAACCACATCCCTGAGCTCCACATTTACAGGGTCTTTCAAATCCCTCCAGGGATGGTGAATCCACCAGTTCCAGGGCAGCCTGTTCAGTGCTTGACAGTCCTTTCAGTGATGAAATTTTCCCCAATATCCAATGGAAACCTCCCCTGGTGCAGCCTAGGTCTCATCCAGTCTGGATTGAGAAGTACAGTCTTGCACTTTCTCTGTGTTAAAGAGCTGACCCTACTCTTTCAGAGTGAAGGGCACCTGAATCCAAATGAGAGGGACAATATGCATAAAGAAAATGGATTTACATTCCCTATTCTAATAGGTGGCAGAAAATCTATAAAGAAGCTCTTTGTAAATGCGTTCCCAAGGCGAGTAAAGGAGCAATAATGCAGCCAAGGTAAATGTTACCCTCACAGCAGAGGAGCTTGCAGTGTACTAACATCAAGGAAAGGCTATGTGTACTGTGCAGTATGCTAGGAACATAGGGATAAGGAGCACCACAGCCAAAAGAAGGCCATTCCAGATGAATTTCAAGTCCTAGGAAGCAAATCTATACCTCAGCATTCCAAAACTGGGGTGACTTTAAAGTGTCTTGAAACCATTTTGGCTTGCTTTGTGTGCTGACTGTTAAATATGAAGTATGGAAGATTTGCAGGAGTCTTGTGAAATTCTCCCCAATTATGAAAGTAACCTTTGTTTCAAGTCAATTCCTGTCAGCTCTTCCATCCTACTAGGTCTTGACAGGCCACAAATTTGGCCCCATTAAGTAGGTCGGGTGTGGACATTATAGGGTTTTACAGCTTGTGATTATTAGAATGGATTATCACACTGGCTGACACAACCTTCATATCTCTCTGGAATTTCTAGGCCTTTCAACTGCACACACTGCATTGTTAATCAGAAATATGCATTGTTTTTGGGTTCACAGCAGTTGTGCTCTGTAGTTTAACATAATTTTGTAATCCAAAAAGAAATCAGTTCAGTCTGTATTGCTGCCCTGCAGAAGGTACTTGTTCCCTACTATTAGATGAATTGGAATTGCTTAATTTTCACTTTCTTTCTAAGTTCTCAAGGTTTCCCTCAAGCTATCAATGATCTTGTCATTCTCTAGCTCTCATGTGCTTTGTTCCTTGACTCCATAGTGGAGTTTCACTGTGGCTTTTAAATCTCTTTTTTAATAGCTAAATGCACAAGGGAGTGAAGTTCATTTCTAGTTCTTGTGAGGTATTTATTGTCCCCAGTTATTCTGTACTATTACAGGCTTTTTTTTTTTTTTTATTTGCAAAAGGAAGAGTAAGGTAATTCCAAACACCCTCTCTGAGCACTCCTCAATACTGTCATGCTTTTGTATTTGTCTAATGCAAGGCTTTAATTTTATCAGTATTCCTGCACATCCTTCCTGATTAAAGGAGAGTGAGTGCTTGGTAACTGCCCAGATCACCTTTGATCTCTTTTGAGAACGGCCTCTCTGGAGGCTCTTTGCAGCACTGAGCAAAAACTTGGTGTCAGCCCATAGCAGAGAAGTTGCCTTGCCCTGTGGAAACCCTCCTGCTCCCGTAGCTTTGCTCATCTCCTTTAGCAAGCAGCTGCTGTCAGTGCAGAGAGCTTTAATGGAGCTGTGCCTGGGATTGCTGATGAGCTCCACCAGGGACTGCACTCCAGCTCTCCAAGGAATTGGCTTCCTCAGCTGAGCTCTGTCCTTCTGGAGCCACGCTGCCCTCTGTGACACAGCGGGTGTGTGGCGCTGTAATGCAGCCCTCCGAGGCAGGATGGTGGGAAAGTCATTATCATTTCAGTTGGGAAAGGCAGAACTCAAGTGTCTGAGTGTTAAAAGATTTATGTTCTTTTCATCAGCCAGCCCGGGATGTTTTCTACAAGGCCATTTGGGAAAGTTCAAGGGTAACTTGATTTTTAAAGTTTTGTTGTGATAGCAAGGAGAGATCTTTTTCTTGATGGAAAAAGAAGAATTACTGGCATAATAATAGCTTTTTTAAAAAAAGAACTTTTAAGGGAAGAGGAGGGAAGGAGGAGTTTTATGGATTAGACAAGAGGTTATTTCTAAACAGAGAAAGCATAAAAGCCACCTTTCAGCTGAATTCTGTAGTTGGGGACAAAACAGCCTAATGAGTCTATTGCAAGCAATAATCATGGGGATAAAGACACAGACTGAGCCACTGGAGAAGGTTCTGGTGACAGTTATCCACCCCCTGATTCCTGCAGTGAAACCCAGGGAACAGAAGGCAAAGGACATCCAAGTGTAGTAAGTGGAAAAAGGGTAATAGATATTTTACATCACAGGTTTAAAGACATTGTAAAAAGAGAAGTAAAAGAGAATCAGGAAAGAACCCACCTGCTTATGCCCTTTTGGGCAGGAATATTGAAGACTTCTGTACCTTCAAGGAACTTTGTTTTCAGTGTCTTGGGATGATGTTTCATTTATTTTCCTGAGGCTCCCCAAGATGTATTTTAAGATGCAATGGATAAAATCTTATTTGCAGTTCTCTTTCCAGCTTTAAAGTAAAAACACTGTAATAAATGCAGAACGCATGCAAAACATCTTTCAGAAAGTGGCATTATTTCCTCTTCATAGCTCAGAGTGGGCTTTCATTAATTGGTTGTAAAATGAAAATATCAAAAATCTTGTTCTAAATGCACAGTAAAACCCATAAATGCTTAAAGAAAGGGCTGTGTTTATAAGTGTCATTTTCTTGCTGATATTTGAATGAGTCAAGGAACACAAGCAGATGAAACAGAAATGTAGGCAAAGCATTGAAAATTCCAAGTGCATTATTCTTCTGCTTCTCTTCAGAGTTTTACTCTTTTGTTAAAGCACACAACAGGCTTTCAAGTTTGGGGTTTTTGATTTTTAAAAAACAACTCCTGTGTTATGATGTGCTATGGACTGGTATGGGATGGACTGTCCCAAGTGACACAGGATGCTCATATATTAAGTCATTTGAAGGTTTTGCAGCTTTGCAAAAGAAGCAAAAGCTTTGTAGTTTAGGCATCAAACTACAGAGGTGCAAGTCTTTTGTCTCCAGTAGGCTGAAGTTTATGGATAATCAGAAAAAGGAGGGGAAATTCCTGATAAAGGACTTTTGCAAGGGGAAGCAGTTAAAAGGGGAGTACAAGCATGTGCTGTTCCTGGTGTGATCACAGTATTGAAGTTACTCCCAGGGTTTATGTGTAATTCAAACACATCTCAGGTCTCTGCTTCATTGAGGTACCAGAGACAATTACTCTGATGACATAATTAATGAATATTTGGCAGTGTGAGGTAGCAAAGGGAGCCAAACAAACTCACCTTTATCAGTATTTAGATTTTTATGAACCTTGCATCTGTTTCACAGATGCCTATCCAAGGTATATAATAACCATTCATAAGCATTTGGTTTTGTTCACAGGATATCTGTATGTGTGGGGTTTTGTTGTTGTAGTTGGGTTTTTGTTTTGTTTAAATTAAACCATTGATTTCCAAGAAAAGCAGCAAACCAGAAGCCTGTGTTAAAATGCATTTGCTTTGTGTTTTTGAAATAGTCAGTGCTGTTGGTAGCTTAAGAAAGTAGTGATCTATCAGATGATTTCTAGATAACAACGAAAGTGTTTAAAACATAATTAAATATTAGATTTTTATATCTTAATTCATGGAAGTGTATCTTCTGTGACAAATATGTAGTATACCAGCACACTAAAAAAAACAACTTTTTAGATAGAGTTTAATTTTTTGTTAAAATCAAGGGAAAATTCTTTCAACTATTTTGCTTTGTTTTCTGGTTTTTACCCCTTGTTAAATTGTCATGTAAGGATTACAATTATTAATGATTTGTCATTTTTCTATAATTCTGAACAAACCAACTGAGTAAATTGTAACATATAGAACAGAATATCTAGAATAATTTGAATTTAGTTAAGGTTTGTGTAACATCTAAAGAATCTGTTCAGTCTAGTATTATGAAAGCTTAGTTTATTAAACAAAAGGAAGCTTTCCTGCACAACTTATTCTTGTGAAAGGTTTCAAAGATTCTTCCAAGCATTTATGCCAACAAGACCTTTTTATTATGCATTCACATGATAGGCAGTCATCCACAAGTGCAGGTTTGAAAATCAGAATTCACAAATTCTAATCCTAACAAAAGCATGGGCTGAAGGTATCCACAGTTTGTTGCCATGTTCAAATGTCTTATTATATTTGTCTGTCTAAAGATCTTCTGTGACCATGCCATAAAACTTACTTTCTATTTTATGGACTTAAAGAATTTGAGGAAAAAATAGTGTTTCTTGTTGAGTCCTGCCACCTTCATGAACATGGAGCATCCCAGGCTCTTTGCAGATGAACAGAATTTTGTGGAGGGGGAACACAGCTCCATTGCCAGTTCTAGACAGAATAAACTCTTAAGACTCCTGGGATTTTGGCTAACTGCTCAGAGAAGAAAAGTGTAGGATTTTGTGTATTTTTCCTCAGCCTGGCTTGCCACAATGAAGTATTTGAACTTTTGCATGGATTACTTTCACTCCCTGCTTTTAGCATAGAAGCACTGGGGTTTGTGCCCACATAAGCAGCAATGTTTCCTGCCAAGGAGCTGAATTTCTTGCCAGTCTCTTGTGGGGCAGAAGTATCTCTGTCTTCACTTTCCATGTGCACAGGGAGTCATACTCTTCCATGGTCCCACAGGAAACCAGTATCAAAGACCAACAGATGTGTATGGACAGCCAGAAATGTATGGACCTTCCCTTCCATGTGTGTCTTTCTGCCAGCATGTTCACCCTCTGCTTCCCTTGCTTTTCCCTTCCCATTGCACTCCCCTCTTCTTGGAAAAGCCCCACCTTGCCTCTCAGTTATTCTTTTTTAGACCACTCCACAGTCTCACTTCATTGCAGGAAAGCTCTGCAGTTCCATCTCATGCTGAGCATTAATTCTTCTGTAAGTTGTGGTGCTGCTTTGTTGTGCTATGAGATCCAGCTGGGGACAGATGTGCTGCTTCTCCTCTGCTCCCAAATGTCCCCTGTGGCTGGAGTAGAGCTGCAGGGATACAGGATTCAGTGCAGGCTTAGGAGCCTCAGAGCAGCAGCAGGAGCAGAGTGACAGCACTGGCACGTGTTGGCTCTTGCCAGGTGTAACACTGCAGCATGAAGGCTTTACATGTTGTAAAGACAGCAGCACTATGCCTAACTTTAGGGCTTTTCTGAACTTAGAAAGCAAAACACAAATAAAAACTCAGCTGAACAAAAGCTGAGTCTATTAAAGAAGTGTGTTAGTTCCAGGTTCTGTAAAAACGAAGCTGCTTTGGAATAAATCTGACCTGACAGTGACCTTCAGAATAGACTGATCTTCCCAAAGGAGCTTCCTAATTTGTACCTATAATGAACACATCATCTATATAACCCATTCCTGTATTTGAACTACGCCATGTTTGTTCCATTATATGATGAAATACAGATGTTTTTCCAGACACACCAGGAAGCTATTTCTAAATCATCTTTTGCCCCACTGCTGACTAAGTAAAGTGATTCCAGGCTTTCAAGATTTAAAACAGGTTCCTCTCTAAACAGTTGTTGAGGGTTGCTTTATAGTCCCTGTAACCACAGAGAGACTCCTGCTATTTCACAGGATCCTTGCCCAGCACATGTAGAAAATTACAGAGTTAATAGCTAACAGTAACCATTTTCTCCCACAGCTTTCAGAAGCTTTATTCTGTTCTGGAGTGTGCACAGTCCTCATGCTGACAAAGAAACTGAAGCCTGTCCCTTTCTAACCATATGGTCCTTATGTTCTTTCTAGCAAGGCAAAAAACCCCTCCAACATATGCTTGTTTCGCAGGATGGCTTTCACAGGGGCAGCCTTGAAAATGTCAGAGAATGGAGCCACAACACCTCTAAAAAGAAAACTGGGACTAACTTCACCTGTGGGTGGTTACCTAGGGTAACAAATTTCTGTGGTTAGCAGAGACTTCGTGTTTTGTGAGCTCTTCTGTCCCTACAGAAATGTGTTGGTGACTTCTCCAGGTAACTGCTGATCATCTCATTTTCATTATTTTTTATTCCTTCACCTTTCTGTCAGAGATTGCCTGAGCCACTCTGTTGCAATGAAGGGAAGCCTAAAGACAACTTGATGTTGTGCCATTCCACTTCACAGGAATGTCTTGGTATACCTTGGTGAAATTTGAAAAGTTAGTTCACCTGGAGTGTTTAGGCCAGATCTCCTAAACTGCTGCAAAGGGCAGTTGTTCCTTTCAAAAATATCAAAACTCTTTTCTCTCTCTCGTTCTCTGTGAGCAAAAGGAGCAGTAGAGTGACTTTTCCTGACCTGAATTTGTGCTAATTCTGTACTATTCCTCTATGTCTCCTGATTATGGGATAGAGCAATGGCCGCCAGTTTTCATGGCCCTGGTGATCTTCCTTTTGGCATTCCAAAATCACTTGACCTTATGTGGGTGATAGTGATGAGAGGTGAGAGGAGTTAAATCACTAAACTTAAAAAAGACAAAAAGTAAAAGGAACGAATTTGTGACATGATGAGCTTGTATTTTGCATGATTTTTATGTGATACATTAGGGAAATAAATGAAGTACTAAAAATCTAATTAGATCAAATCCAAAAGGTTATAGAATTATTTTCAAAGTTTATTCTCTAAAACAGTGACAGAAAAAGTCACATAATAAAGTGATACCCCTATCAGGAGTTTCTTAGACTAAATTTTGTACAAGCACAACCTGAAACAACCCATTTTTGGTGTTAGCCAAGTTTCCTCTTGGAAAATACCACAATAGGAATTTTCTTTTCAAGTACTCTTTTCACCTGAACTTCTAAGTTAATCTGCCCTGACTGCACTGACAGGTTGAAGATCTTTTAAACCACGTTTATTATTGAGCCAATTACTATTCAGAACATTTTACTGATTAATACACAATAAAACATAAATAGATGTCCTATTCTACATAAATTGTACAAAGTCTTTAAAGGTTGTTTTTGGTTTTTTGTTTTTTTTTTGTTTTTTTTTGTGTGGTAGCATTGCCTCCCCCAAAATTAAAGGCATGTTAAAATGGAAAAGGAGAGGCTCAGGATACTGGAGTGTAAATGCCTCTTCCAAACTGCCAATTCCAAAGCTCTCAGTTAAAACAAACAGATTCCAATGCATGGAGCATGAATAAAGCCTGCCTTTTATATAAAATATAAGACTTTCTGAGCTTAAACAGCACTAAAGCTCAGGTTTGCTGTCTCCTGGTGAGGCTGACACCACATGCCCTGAGCTGAGACAGCCCCTCACCAAATTGTTGCAGGGAATAACGAAGCGTATGGTCATCAGCTCCAACCATATTTTCCTCACAACACCATCAGCAAGCAGATGCTTTATGTAATCAGAAATTCCTGCTTACTAACAGAGAAATCACAAATATGCCACATTGCCCAACATTTGGGCTTTTTTTCTTTTTTTTTTTATTATGGGATGGCTAAAGGAATTTTAAATATGTTGTTTAAAATTAATGAGTCAGTTTGTCTTCTGTAACTTTGCTAAAAACATTGAAGTCTCCCTAGTCACTATTTCTAGGCCTTTTCTCCTGTCTCATTAAGCCAAGAATTCATATGTGTAACTTGCTTTTTAAAAAACCAATTTTAATTGTATTTACCCCACATGATAAAATGTCTTTGATTTTTCTGTCACTCATAATATCAACTCAGCCAGTTTCAGAATTCCTTTGGAGGACCAAATGCAAAGTGCCACCAGGCACAGAGTAGGTTAATATCAGACATCCTCCTGTACTCTCCAGCTCATTTGGAAGTTGGCCAGTGAGGTGGGAGCCAGTGATTTCAGAATGCTGATGTTCTATAGTCTCTTAGGATCAGGAAGTTGGACACTTCCCTGTTCAGGGTGACAAATGTTGAATGTTAGAAATATTTAAATGTTATATAGAACTGTGGTTTAATCCACTAAGGATATGCAAGAATAGAAAAAAAAACCAGTTTATCAGAATTTTATCACTTAGAAAAAGCTGCTTTTTCAAGCATATCTTGAAAAACCCAGGCAAATGTGACCCTCAGCATATGACTCTAACCTTCCCTTGGCTCCCCATGAGACACACCAAATTTCAAGGCAATTTGAGCAAGTGTGTGGATTTTAGAGCACTTAAAGCACCGACCTTTAAACAGAAATAGGTACTCAACCTTGGAGAGCCTGCACTCCCTGATAATTAACAGGAGGATTTTGGTTTTAAATTGTATTGTGGGAATGTAAAAGCTCTTTGTTGATATTATTAAAATTGAATTCCTGAGTTATGTCAGATTTAGATTTTGCTCTTCCAGGTCCTAATGAATAACATTGCTTAGAATATATCAGAGCAGAGGCCTCCTTAAGGATCTTTACCTCCCATATTCTGGAACTGTCAGAAAATGCACTTCATGGTGTTTCACCAGAAATCATTTGCATTTCCTGAAGAAAATGTTTCCATCATGTTGTTTTTATTCTCCCACACAGCTGGTCAGATGTTGCTGCGTGTTGTGGTGGCACCAAGGAGCTCCAGTACAGATCAGGCCCTTATAGTGGGAATATTGCAAAAGAACCTCAACCCCAAACCAGTAAATGCAAAAGTATAAATGCAGGTAAAAATAAAAATATACAGTGACAGGAAAAATAGAAACTGCAGGAGAATAGTGACAGAGGTAGAAGAATTCAACTCTTTTTTTTCCTGTGTACCTCAGCATCTTTCCATGGGCTCCAGTGCTCTAGTGTCAGAAAGGTTCGCTTATTTAATTGACATTCTAGCAGTAATCATATTTCCTTCCCCTAGTACTGTCTACTAAAATATTCCATGTTTTTCAGTCCAGTTTCAAGCCTTCCTGAGAACTGGGGCAAGTTGTTTAGCAATGCTTCTTTTATCCTGCTCAATCTCACAAATCAGAGATAGCCAGCTGGATTCTGTGGTCTTTTCAAGCACATGCTGGTTGTAGTCCAAACTGCCAGTAAAGACTTTGAAACAGTAGGATGGATGTTTTCTCCAGTTCTGGAGATAGACTCACAGCTTGTGTAAGCAGCCATAAAACTTCTTTTCTGTCACCTATTTCTGTCTTTTTTTGTTGCTGATTGTTCTGCAAACCCCTCTTCTGGAAGAGAGTGCAGTGTGCCTGTATTTAAGATGCTCATGTGAAATCACCCTTTGCATGAATAAACCCAACTTCTTCCTCTGCAGTGGATCTCCTGTTTTTTTTGGGCACAGCCCAGCTCTTTCTCACTCCTGCATTTGTCATTCCAGCACTGGTTTATTTTTTCTTGCCAGTCATTAATACGAATGTGGATGAGTGTGGGCCCACCTCAGAAACCTCTGGCTCCCCAGTAGGTAGCAATATGCCAGGTTGAAATGTGTCAAGTATCTGTCATTCCCCTTTGCTTGCAGACCTTCAAGCAGCATCTTTCACTACCTCTGACAGAGTGTTTCTCACAAGATATCCTGAAAAATTAATATCTAGTTTCTTGGACAGTGGGACTGTGACATAGATGTATTAAATAATTCTATAAAGTGCTTTTAGTGTGCCATTTTTGTGAGGGTGTTTATATAACAATCATGGATATAGTCTGGGCTGCCTTGGCTTTTTTTAGACTCTTTGTTGCTTGTTGTTCATCATTTTTGTATTTTATTGTAAATTCCAATGTCTTGAATGGTTATTGAAGATGCAAATATGGATTCAATGTTGCATAGTTAATGCCAAAAGTCTCTGAGTGAGTCTATGTGATGATCTGTGTGCACTCATGTAAAAAAATCAGATTTCTAATTTGATTTTATCTCCCTCATCCTACTCAATTCAGGTAGTATTTTATCATCAGAAACAGGAACAAACCAGTAGACAGAAAGTGGTGCCTACCTTGTTTTCTCCAGTGAGAGTTCTCTGTTCCAGAACAAAAGCAGCAGGTTTTCATTCATTAAAGGAAGTAAATATAAACTGAACAAGATACATTTACATTATTTAATTGAAATTATAGACATTAAAACCACAAATAATTGAAGTATAGTTAATGTTTTAAAGTAGTTTATATTATAAATAATTTAACTGAATTCACAGGCAGATTTCTGTGTTAAAACTGCCAAGCCTCAGAAACTCAAGTATTTTTTCATAGTTGTTCTGTGCATGTCTTTGAAGATTTCCTTAACTTGAAAAGAACTGTGGAAGGAAAACCCTTCAGCCTGTTGGCTTGACATTGGAGACACAAATTTGAATATCACATCAGACAAGCTAACTTCTTACTGGTCTGTCACCCCTGGCAAGTTCTTTGTCTTCTAAAATGTAGGTGTTTTGGGATGTGGAAAATTACCTTGTCTGTACTTTTCACGGCCATGTGGTATAAAAGACAGTAAAAGTAGACAACTAACAAGGGAACATCTTTACAAGAGGGCAAAGAAGCATTTAGACCTGTGGGAGATGACTCTTTCCCTCTCTCTCTTTTTTTTCTTGCACACACACACAGCCCAAGACGTGAGTGATCAATGCTCCTGCTGGGCCAGGCTCCTGCTGCAATCACAAGCGAGTTCTAACAAAGCAGCCGCTCCCGTGGCCTCCTGCAGCAGCTCCTCAGGACAGGGCGAGCACCTCCGAAAATCATGGCTTGTTTGCATGCTAACTGAACAGCATTAAAGGGGGAAATGGGAATCAGAGCTGCCAGCTACACTATCTCTGCTAGCAGCTCACCAATAAGGCCCAGTACAGACCTGCAGAGCCTCTGGATAAATTGTATTTTCCAAGGGTTAATTAAGCTGTCTTGAGCTTCTGCATGAAGGGGAACAAACTGGCACTTGCAGCGTTTTCTGAAACCTGCTGTCGACATTACAGTCCCTGCTGCTTTTAGCTGTATCGATCCGATGCCTGACCTGTGAAATCCTTGATGGCTGCTAACACTGGAAGCTTACTGGAGCTTTCCAAGGGAGCTTCAGGACAGCTTGCGTAGTCAAGTACAATTACCTGTCCCTCCAGGAGAGCCAATTAGTTCACAAAGAGCTGGAGCAGAACAAATGTTTTGTGTGTGATTTAGAATCTTAAAAAAAAAAAAAAAAAGCTTTGTTCTGTCTCATTCTTTTGTTTCTAATTTTATGATTATTGCTCCGCTCATGACAATCCACACTGCATTTCCTCACATGTCTCATCAAGGACTACTTGGGCATGAGAAAACAGATTTATAGTTATTATTTTTTAACAGAAAAAAGCCTTATGTGCAATGCAAATATCAGCCTTGGCCATTTTAAATACCATGGACCTAAAAGTAGAATGCTCACATACTGGATATTTTCAGAGCCTTAGATTAATGTGTTTAAAACCCTCAGCATATGTAGTTATTTGTGCTGTAATTTTTATAGCACATCTATACATATATGTATATATAGTTATATACAGATCTCACTTTAAATTCTTGGGTTTGTTTTTCTGAAAGTGAAAAGGCAGCAAGTGTTGTACCAAAAAAACCAACCAAAAAACAGACCATAAGGAGTGGAAATTGAAGAGATCACTATCTATATTATAACCCAGTTAATGCAGTATTTATAACTTTTTAAAGTAAAAATTAAAGACATGAAAAAAACCCAAACTAAAATTTCATCTCTGCTATTCCAAACAACCTTACCACTTGACTCAAGTTGTACAGGACTAACAGAGCAGCATTGGCTCGGGAACAAACCTTTTCAATTAATTTGAACTAATAATTCAAATAAATAAGGACCCAATAATTTAGGTGGTCAGTTACAGTGGACTGATTCCAAAATCTGCAATGTTCTATGTATAAATCAGAATATAGCAAAGGTGGTTGCCATAAGGAAATGTTGGATGTTATCAACTGGTGGTGAGAGATGTCCTGAGATCAGTGATGATGAGTTTCATAGGTATTGCTCAGCTCCTGACCTGTTGCTGAAAATGAAATCCTTGGGGGTTTGATTTTTTGGGTTGTTTTTAATCTTCCTTGAGAAGAATGGTAGGGAAAAATTCTCATTGGCTCCCAGTTTAGAGCTCAAGGTTCACTGACATGCTCATTACATTTGGATTCCTTCCAATCCTAAGAGCTCTTGGTGTTGCTGTTCTGCCGGAGAAATGGAAGGAAGGGGAGTGAGATGAGACCTTTTCATTTCAAGGTCACTGCTTTGATGGGGTCCAGGTTAGCAATGACCAGAAGTTATTACTGCATGATGACTGTTTTGGTTTGCAGTGTGAAATGAGAGGATGGGTTTGCAGTCCAATTCCTGGCTGAGAATGTTTGTAGTGCAAATCCACTGCTACAGCTGACACTAAGGGACACTCTGCTTAGCAGTGAGAGCCACAGACCAGGCATGGAATGGGCACTGCAGGGATTTATATTCTAGTTCTTTGTGCTTGTCCTTCCAAAGGAGCCTTGAAACAGTGCGGTTCAGCAGTGGGGAGACATAACTTGCTCTTTCCATTACTATACAAGTGTGTCCTGTAGGAGATTTAGACTTCCATGCTGTCAACTTGGCAGTTTTGACATGTAGGAGAAATAAGCCAAGTAGCTGGTCCACTGAGCAGATAACTGTATTTTTTTACAGAAAAAACAGTAAAAAATCCTTACCATTTCTAATCAGAGTAAATTGTCATGTTGGTTGAGATGGAGCTTCTTAGGAGTGTCTCATGTTGAGGAACACTGTACTTCCAATATGAAAATGGAAATTGATTTGACCAAGTGACATTGCATAGAATCTGGGGACTAAGATTTATATATGTGACTGGTTGACCTTCAAGGTGGGACAAGGTGTTCACCATTTGAAGGGACATTCACTGAGTTCCAGAGATTTCCAAGAAATCTACTGGCAATGATAGAGCAAGATGATCTTGCAAAGGATATGCTGGTGTGTTCTACAGGTGAGTTTTGATTGAACTGGCAGTTCCCTCAACCACACTGAGCCTGTGCTCTGATCAAATGGTTGGGGAAAGAAGGAACCACATGAACAAATTTAGTCTGCCTTCTGGATTGGCAGCATATTCTAAGTGCCAACAAATGCCAGTTCCTCTCTGCATTACAGCTTGTACGGTAACTGTACGGAGCTATGAAATAATCAATTATTTTTTGGGGAAGCTTATCAAGTCTGGGTGGCATTTCTGTAACCTGGAGCTTCACAATTAGGAAATAAAACAATTTCTTCTACTGTCAGTGGCCTGTAGCCTTGCTTGCTGAGCTGCATGCTGGGCATGCAGAAGAGGAATTGTAAGGGCACGATGCCATATATTTGCTCTGTTGGTGTAATTACTTGGCAACACTGTCAATATTATCTACCTCAGATGAAAAAGGATGTTGCTGTGAAAATTCTGACAATAACATTTAATGAAGCCTTACTCAGTTATTTGCTAAGGAGGCATCATAAATTCTATTGCAGCAAACCTTCAGAGCAATTCCTTTACTTGGATTTCTCCCTCTCTTCCTTGGTACTTCATAGAAAAGCTCCATGATGTGGCGGGCAGAAGTAAGGAATAAGGAAGAAGTGAGCCCAAGTGCTGCAGCATTCCTTGCAGTGCAGTGATTTTTGTCCTTTGGGTCAGGGTTAAGCACAGGACAGCAGCACTTTCAAACTGACTTGTGAGTAGGAGAAGCTGCAAGAAGATGATCTTGTGAAGGCTCAGCAGAAGGGAAGTGTTATTATTACTATCTCTGTGTGTAGGAGGGAAATGTTTCACGTGTTGGTGGTACCAAGGGGAATATTCTCCAGAGTAACAATTAGGGTCCAGTCCTGGGGAGGTTTATTTGTGCCTCTTCAAGTTTCTGATTCACACCTGCCTTAGAAAAGGACAACTTGTTAAGGAACAAGAAGCAATTGATACCACCAAAAGTTTGCACATTTTCACTTGTTAGGCTTTGCTCCCCGATGCCTTCCTGCAGAGCAGTCTCAGATGTCTGGTCTGTGAAAATTGAAGCATCCTACCCAGCCTGGCTGTATGTAGGGATGGAGAAGAGCTGGTGCTATGCCTGGAGGAGCATCAAAAGCATGTCCAGAAATTATCTCTGTGGCTTCCAGGTGCAAAAAGTTGCCTGTGCCCCATTGTGCTCCAGGACAGTGGCTAAACCAGACTGATTTTAGTCAGGAGCAGAGTGCTGAGCCTGAATCATTTTCCCCTGTGTTGGGAGAGTCACTCAAGAAGATCCTGAATTCCTATGAAAGTGAGGATTTGCTTGTATACAGCATGGAACTGAAGGATTCTGGTGCTGAGAGGTGCAAAAAGTCAAATTTGAGTTGGTTGTCTGATAGAGGCCTTTTGGTGTGTGCTCATTCCCACACCAAGTCATGGGAAATCAGCAGGCAGCCTAGCCTGGAGGCTGAGCACTTCATCTTTTGGAGTTGTTCTTTTCTTTTCTTTCTCCCAGATCTGATTTCTACCTGCAGGTCATACTTTCTTTTTCTAACATTTAAGCACTTAAGTCAGCTTTTTATTCTTTTACTACCAGAAAGACATGAAAAAGCCCCAACCAAGCCTCCTCTTTTTCTCTAATTGAAGCAGCAACTTTCATTTGAATATTTCAGATGACTGAGGAAATTTAACATGGTGCTGGATAGGTCTCATGAAAGAAAAGTGTCTGTGAGCCACTGTTCAGTGAGCCACTAGAAAGGGTATTTGGGGGATGTACGCTTGGTGTACAGTCTTAAATTAAATTTTTAAAGCCTGTGCTGAGCTTAAGTAGTGAGCTAAGCTAGAAGGAAAAGTCACACTTAAGGTGTAAATGTAATATAAGCCAAAATACTTATTAATTAAACATATTTTCTTCATCCTTCTGCATTAAAATAGTTTAGGCTTTTCAAGTGCAGAGAATACTTCATTCCACCTATCCACAACAATCATGTGCTTCATGGCCAGACAGGTGGTCACATTAAACAACATAAAAAATCCTGTAGCCTACCCACTGCTGCAGCTCTCCAGTGGTCTTCATAAAAAAAATGGACTTGGGCAGATTGTAACCATTCTTCAAACATCTCTGAAATATCTCTCTCCACAAAACACTTGGGCTTTAATTGTTTGCAACGCCTGTCTTAAAATGAACTTTCTAAAAATGAGTTTGGATTTTCCTTTTTGATGCAAGCAAGATTTTTATGTTCTAAAAATAAAAAAAAAAGCTACAGCTTTGTCAGAAATGCTGTGTTCCACTTTATGAGCCCTGAAGTAATGGCTCTGCACAAGTGTGTGCAGAAGTCTGTTAGTGACTGTGAAGACATTTGGTACCGATTGACTGGGAACTAAAGCATCGTTTTCCCTCTCATAGCAGCATAAAGACAATATCCTATTTGAACCTCTGATTTGATTGATACATCTCAGCAGCAGGACACTTAGACTTTTATGTCAGAAAATGAAAATGAAATATTTTATGTCACTGAAAACAACAGCCTGGCATGCAGTAGTTAAAATCCAATGAAGTTCCAATCAATCCCATAGTTACTAAAATACCTAGAATGTTGTGATTTTGTTCTGAGAGGGCTTCCAGGAAAATGTCATAAAGTTAAAATGGTGACTAGTCAGTATTTGTTCTTTTAAAGCTCTAAAACTTCCCAGCCTGCAAAGCTGCTGAATATAGACAAGCAGTTGCATAAAAAGCAGCTTGGAATACAGGATATCCAACTCACTCTTTCTTCAAACAAAAAACTCTGTATTTTGCAAGTATATTTAACCTATTGATATTTAGGCAGACACATTTTTCCCCTTGCTCAACCAGGGCATTTAGTTTTAAAAAGTCTTTTCTAGAAATTCTATTAGTCCAGAAAATATTTAACTTGAATAAATCCTCTAAGTGTTGGGGTAATCTTGGAATTTTTTTTTAAAGGAAAAAAAAAAAAAAGTAAAGGTTATTTCAACTTTTTATATGAACTGCCTGTCTTGACAAGTTCTTAACTTCATTATATTGTGCCTCATTAGTACTTTAAAACCTGCTGAAGCTAAACTGCATCTTACTTGCCTATTAGTTCAACCTTAGGCCCATCAGTAGAGCATTACCCAATGTCTTGGGAACAATTAAGGCATGCCTTCCCTACCAAACAGTTTCTAAGTGGACAAAACATACTTAACTGTAGAGTTTGTGGCACACAGAATGGAAATGCAGTGAAAACTACTGGGAATATGCATTAATCCTAATGCTGAACAAGTTCCTAAATAACTCACTTGAAACTCCTGGGGATATAGTATCAAGTATGTACTCTCTAAATGCTACTAATGAAACATTTACAGTCTATGGTGATAAAAGGGAAATAGAGGAGTCTGTGGCCAGTTAAAGGGCTTCTTGAACAACACCCAGAATGCAAACGTAAGATGTATGTGATTATTGATCTTTTCAGCAAAAAGACTTTATGAATAATATTCATACCATACCATTAGAAGCTAAAGTATCCTGGGAATGAAGCATCAGCAGGAGAGCAATTGATGGATTTAGACAGGTCAGACAATGTCATTCTAAAAGCAGCTAATCAATATGGACAAATGTGTCAGAAAGGTGATTTGAAAAATGACTTTATAATAAGGATAGGAAAAAAAGCCAGGTTCCTTAGGTCCCAATTTTTCCTCCCTCAGAATTGCATATTATTGAAAAAAGGGTGTTAACTGTTTCACATTTCCACAAGCAGCAGAAAGAAATGAAACTGAAAACCCACAAAACAAAGGTACAGCTTCATTCACTGACGGGGAGTAAATAGGCTGACATTGAGGGGATTTTGCCCAGTGTAGCTACTGGGGTGCCCCTGCTGCCCAATTTCACAGCTGGGCTGTGCACAATCCCACCTCATTTTGAGTCCTCTTTGATTGGGTAAACTGAGCACCAGGATCTGTGTGGCATTTTGTGGAAAAGGGTCGTTCCAGCACTCCTGAGGAGGCAGAACCTTTCTGAGCTGGATTCTTTTTGGTCTGATAGCTTTGCCTTGCTGGCTTGGGTAGCTTTGTTCTCCTTCAAGTGGTGCAAAGTGATCAGAGAGATCCCACTTGGTTTCCAGCTGGACTTCAGGAGCTGACTGCCATCCACTGGATGTCATTCAGCTTTTGTCCGTCAGATTAAAAACACACATCCCATCAAAGTGTGATGTTACTGCTCCTGTGGTTCACCATGGCCTATCAGCACTGCTTATCAGGGCTTGTTTAACTCTAGTCTCACTTGGCTAAACTCTGCTGGCATCTGCTCCCTCCTAACCACAAAGAACATCCAGTGACTAATGCTGAGGGCTCCAGGTTAATGTTAAGGAGCTGTTTCTACTTCTGACAAAAGCTTCCTGTGTGACCTATTGGAGACATAACCAAACCTGTCCTTTGCTGCAATTTCCCCACCAGTAAAATAAGCTGAATAGTGGTTCAGCACTTGAGAAGTTCATACTTATGAAATCCCCTGAGATACTACAATGAAAGGAATAAAATAAGAGGTTTATAAGTGCTTAGAGAATTGTTATTTCCACTTTTGTAAAAAATATGGCTACCTTCAATTTATTCGAATCTCAAAATGTAGGAAAAATACATCATTGAAAAGCAATGGATGTGGAAGTTTGGAACGAACTTGTTGTGCCTTTTAGTCTCTGCTGTCTCAGAAAGCACTGTTAACTGCATCAGTCCCTCTGAAATTCTTCTTTATCATCTTTCCCTGTGTTACTCCCCTCACTTTGATCCAGTAGTTAAACGTGTCAGCTGAGCGATGACGTTTTCTTCCCCAGAATGTTTTTTTTTCTTTTGAGGCCCATCTGTGACATGTCACCTGAGCAGAAATTTTGGTTTCAACATCCTAAAACCATTGTTCCACATCTGAGCTGACCCTCACCATTTCCCTTGAAGAGGAAATACTAACTTGGGTGTCATCAGTAACTTCTTGACAGAGTTTTTTATTACCCTTTGAAAGCATTCTCATGTCAGGACTGTGGATGAATGTGACCAGGATGAATGTGGTCCCTTCCATGCCTGCAGAAAGGAGGGCTCTTGGGAAAGGTTGTCCATTGCCACCCACTTGACCTTCCAGGGAGGAATGAATGGAGTCATTGTAGCACGGGACCATCTGGAAGCAATTGCAGGCAGGAGGAATAATAAGAAACAATGCAGTCAGATCCAGTGTGCTTTGGCTTGTGTAGGTACCAGGTCAAGAGATGGCAAATACAGTGCAGTGTAAAAAATAATGCAGGGCTGAGAAGTCCAGCTGGGGATTATTGATGAACCAGGACGTTTATAAAGTGCACTGATGAAGAAAAGGATTTTGGGCGTTGCAGTGGGGCAGTAAATGAAACTCAGCCAAGACCTATAATGTGTGTGGATGCTGATGCCATTGTACTTAAAGGAGTGGAGATTTGCTCAAAGCTTTCCTTTTGTGGCTAGTTACATGTTTACTATTGCTGCTAGTTACTTGTTTACTCAGTTCTGAGTCTTGGTTTAAGGACTGGAAAGATTTACATAAGGTGAGATGCAGCTTATATATGGCCTTGATTTCCCTGGAGAGCAGACAGCTCTGGATCTGGGCTGGAGCTAAACCTCGGGGACAGTCCCAGAGCTCATAACCGAAACCTGATCCTCCCCCTCCTCCTTCTCCCTGATGACAGGGTTCAAGAGGTTTGGCATCAAGGTTCCCATTTCTCCTCATATTGTTGGTAATTATTTGAATAACGCAAAATCCCGCGAATGTGAATTATGAGATTGTCAGTTGTCGGTTGAATTAGTTTTGTGATCAAGTTCAGAGGAAAAGCCTTTAGAAATATCAGTTTTTCCTTGCCTCTGTGGTCCTGCCTCTTTGGCATGGGTGCTCGCAGCAATTCCCACTAGGAGCAGTAGGTATTGAATGGGGTTTTTTCCGTCCCTGAACACCACTTCAGCAGCACAAGGTCACTGCTGCTTTCCCTCTGGTTTTCCCACCTCAGGAGAATCACATTACTGAACACCAGTCCCCAGTGTTTAGAGCTACCAAGTCCCCAGTCTTGAAGCTCATCTTTGCTACTGAGAACAAAACCATATTCTCCCCATAACCCACTGACCTCCCGTCACCATCTGCAAAACCAGACCTGGAGTCTGTTTACAAATCATTGTGGTATTCCCAGGAACACTGTGTTGTAAAACAACAGTTTGTCTTGAATGCATTTTGATTTTCAAACCAGTTTTATCTTGAAAGCAATCCTGTAAGCCTTATCAAGCAAAGCCCTGGTTCCACTGTAGCCGTTTGCTGAATTAAACAGCACTAAACATTTAACATTCTAAATGAATTAGGCTGGGAGATGTGAAGAAAGCTAAGCTTTAAGATGAAATGTAGGACAAACTCCAAAGGATGTTTTGCCCGTTTCATTCAGCATTAGTATCTTGCCTATAGGCCTTCCTTTGAAATAATCTGCGAACATGGTTCCCATATAATTAGCTGAGCTGTAAGTTAGGTGTTTAAAAATATTTTTTCAGGTGCTTTTTTGTATTCACAATAGCTTCTCAACACCAAAAATCAATCTCAATCAAAGCTGCTACTGAGTTTATCATAAATTATCATGAAAAGGTTTTCTACTGAGTAGATGGTTAATTACTATCTAATTTGAATAATTTTGCATATTAATGAGAAATGAATGAAAATCATTTTTAGATTTTTAACTTCAGCTGAGAAACCCATGGAGATAATGGCCCCCTTTTAAGATGCATGTGATCCTCTTACTAAAGGAGACTGAGAATTTTTTTCATTTACCAACTTGTTTTAAATTGATTAATGGATTAGTGTTTTTGTCATTAATAAACTATATCCAAATGAAAGACAAGTTCATTATTTGACTGTGTGGCCTTGTATCTGCTGCCAGGAAGAAAAAAAGTGACTGACTGAAAACTGATTAAGGCTTTGCTTAGGGAAGATGTAGCCTCACACAATCCTTTGTAAATGCCAGAAAAACAGAAAACAGTGGGGTTATGCAGAGCCAGTTGGAGGCAGGTAGCAATTCCTGTGCTTTGCTATTTAAAACATGGAAGGGTATCCCAAACAAAACCTCCTTTCTTCTCCTCAGCCCCAACACCTGACTGTGAGTGGGTGAGAGCCCTGCCCCTGGAAAATGAGGGTGCTGCCTCAGCCTTTGTGCTCCTGGTGGGCTCCTGGAAAAGCGGGAAGGACCAGAGAAGCCTTGCTGGAAGCTCATCCTGCATTCCTCTGCCTTCACTGCATTCCTCTTCCTTGCACACCAGTTTACAGGGAATTTAGCCAAATAACAGCTGCCCTGTTGCCTCACTGAATCAAAGTAGTTTGGCATCTGCAGGGAGAGAAGTGAGACTCAAAATATAAATTTGCACAGCAATGGCAGCTTAAGGCCATTGGAAGGCGCACTGTAAATGGCAACACATCTGGCCAACCTCCTATATTTTCTGATGTCCTGTACTGCACCAAGGCCCTTAGGAAGGTGACAGTCTCTTTGCAGAGTACCTGGAACAACATCGCACTGATCCATAGAGTTGTGTGGTTCTCTGCATGCTGCAGCTGTACAAATAGTAAATAGGGGTAAAATACACACATCACTGTATGAAACCACACACTTGTTCAGGGATGTGTAGTTAATATTGCATCTATTAGGATTGGGGTTTCTGGGATTCTTCCCTGCTGATTTTCAGCCACGCAGTGCTTATAATATGAGCAAAAGGAACTTGCAATGGAATTGAAAGGTTGTACATTAAAAACGAGTATACAGTGCGCTCATAGAATAAATAATTCATTGCCAGAAGATATCAGTGAAGTCTAAGGACTGGCATTTATATAAATATAACAAGACTATCCAGATTTCTAATGGCAAATATTTAAAGACAGGAGGGAAAAATTTTGTAGGGAAATAAACTATCCTGCTTCAAAATATATGCCAGACATTACTTAACATGGGCTGAGGAGAAAATATGCATGCTTACCCTCGGAGGGGTCTGACTGCTGCTCTGCCTGCAGCAATTGGTGATAACCTTTGTCACTAAAAAATTAGGAAATATTAAATGCACCTTGATCTGCCCAGCCTTACATAGTTTTTAATTTTTCTTCACTTTGGTAAATGGAAAATAAAAATTACAGAATCACGGAATCAGTTAGGTTGGAAAAGACCCCTGAGATCACCAAGTCCAACCTTTGACTGATCACCACCTTGCCAACCAGGCCGTGTGTCATTGTTTCTTGACCACAAGAATTTTATGCATGCATTTCTATGCATTCTGTAATAAATCCTGGGACTTTGTAGGCTGTGATCGCTGCTCTCGTTTGCAAGGCAAGTGGTACCAAGTTTGAGGGGAATCTGAACTTTTCTGGGAAGAAGTTTGTTAAAATACAATATTGTGATTGCTGTATTTGCACAAAATAAGAGGTTGAAATTCTCAAAGTGGAACAGGGTATTTAGCACACATTTTTCATGCTGGATAGTGATAAACATACAGCTAAATCTTTGGAAGGTACAGATTAATGTGAAATGTAACCAAAACTGTAGGAAGGGGATTGATAATTTTGGAATCAGTGCTGATCCCTTCAATGATCCTCTCTTGAACTCCAACTTTATTTTTGAAGCACTTTTAATTGTTGCTTCCAGCATCTAAAGTGTTTTGGAGATTAGCATTTTTCTGTGTTGCAAAGACTTCCTCACCTCCATTCTCCTCCATTATGTCTTCCTTCCTTTGACTTTGGGAAGAAGTACCATGTGCATGGCTCAACCAGCAGTTGGTTGGCTTTGTCTTGGAAGAGCCCTAAGGGTAAGCTGTGGACCTTAGGCTGTACCACAAATACAAGTGGCGTGTCAGTGTGTCAGAACACTTGAAAAGTCATAATGGGAACTGTGTATTGGAAGCAGCTGCTTGATTAACACAGTTTTTTTAGTATGAAAGTATTTTCTCAGGACTTGGAATGAGATACCTGTAGAACACAGATGTTGAAATGACCAGCGTGAGAATTCTGCAATGATCTCGGTGCTCCTCTTGCTCAGCAGCATGGAATGGTGAAGTCCACTCAAACAAAATGCTCTCTTTTGTTTAGAACATCATTGTAATCTGTGCTAGTGCTGATAAAAGAGATCTTAACATTTGTAACTCTTAAGAATGTGTGGAAACTCCTATATTTTATCAGTATAAAGTGAACAAGCATGTGACTGCCATTATTTTTGAGCATTAAGCCATACATTACAGATGCTTGTATTACTGTATCTCTCAAAAAAACAGTTTTCATTCAGTACTCTGATTTCAGTATTCTGATTTCAAAAGAGATTCTGCCTAATTTCTGACTGCCTGTTTGAGTCAGTAGTTTCATTCTTAGGAACACTTTGTCAACAAAAATAGCCTGTATTTGCAGAGGATCTGCAGGTGTGGTTTGCAGATCTTACCCATGGACTGGATCCATAAGTTAGAAGAAATAATGAAGCCGTGAGGTCGGAGGATGTGTTGGCATCTTGAAGTCACCATGCACAGGTCTCCAGAACCTGCCACCGATACTGAAGGATTTAATGAACAATTATTTTCAGATTTTCTGTCTTCTTACATTGTAGAGGAGGCTTCACAGGTTTTACATTTTCTGGTGAGTAAAGTATTTGCCATCATCAGAAACATCAGCAGAAGGTCAGACTGACTGCATGAGATTGTGTGAATATTTTCACAGCTTTCATTAGCAAAATTATTTTAATTAGTGAAGACCAAAGTAATTGAAGGAGAAGGTCATTTTATTTGTTTGGGATCAATGCCTCCATCACCAGCCTGGTAGAATAGATTTTTCCAGTTGTGAGGACTAATTCTAAGCTGGTGTAAATCAAGAATAATTCCACTGAGGCAAAATAGAGCCCCTCCACTCTAACACTTGAGTCTTAAACCCTTCTTTAATGGTGAAGAGTGAAGCTTGGGGCCTTTTTATATCTGATCCTTTCCGTCTGATCCTTTGTCTCTCAAATAGTCTTTGGACTAACTTAGATTTACAGGATCATCTGCAAAAGTATAGTAGACTTTTAAGTACATAATGTTGAGATATGTCTGTCCATTATATTCTAAATATTATATAAATACAGGAGGGCACTGACCTTATTCCAGGTGTAACTGCCCACCCTGTTAGGCAGATCATCCTAACAAGTTGTAGTAAGGGAGAAAGGTATTGCAGGTTCTGTCATGCTACACCTGAAAGTAAGTGTTTGCTTATATATTTTTCAAATAACTGGTTATTTTTCCAAGAAGACCACACATAGGTAGAGCATGAGGAGTAAAGGCAGCCAAAGGTTAAGAGCTCTGTTGGTATTACATGTTCTTGATTTTTGTGATGTTTTCACCTATGTACATAGTTCCGTGTGAAAACTTCCGGTACGCTTTTTTCTGAACTTCCCTCTTGAGTGGCACAGCTCTAACTTCAGAATCAGCCAGAGGAAAGGTGATATTCCTAGAAGTCAGTGTGAACTTTAAGATCCAAATGCTTCAAACATGATTTGAAATGATCAAGGGCAGGGACCACTCATGGAAATGACCATGAACCAAGAAGCCAGGCATTTAAAATACAAACACCACAAATAATTTCTGGGCTTGTTCTGTATCATATGAATTCATAGAGTAATGACCAAACTGTGGCACGGCTCCACTGTCACTTCTATTGAGTGTAAATTTATAGTAGTTGCCGTGAAGTCAATAATATTTCTTTGGACTTACAGAGGTTACTGAATGTCAAATTCTGCTTTCAGGCTGAGAACAAAATAGTTTTAAAGATATACCGAGAGCATGATCCTAATTTGATTCAGTAGCCTTTGGCCTCTGTATCACATAGAAACCAAGAAAATTACAGAAATTTCAAGTTTGTGGTCCTTTTAAAGACTGGATGGTTTTTCAGAGGCCATGTGAGGAAGCAGAATGTGTACCAGTTAGGCACTGGCCTGGTTTTGAAGGCCTGGTGGATTTGCATGCCCTCATCTGGAACGAGGAGCATTCCCTTGCTCGCCTGGAACTGGGTGATCTTCATTTCCTTGAGTAGAACTGCCAACCTCAGGGCAGGCAAAGCCCTCCCTCCACTCCCTGCTGTGCCCTCAAGTGCACAGGCTTGACATACTTTAAAATGATAAAAACTTCCTGAACTCCACACATGGCTCAGCCCAGGGCGAGCTGTTGAGAAGCCGTGGAGATGTTCCGCCTCATTTCAACAATTAGTGGATTATCCTTATGCCATTTGATTATCTTTGTTATAGCCTTGTGCACTTCACTGAAGCCTAATTCCCACTGATTTCAATGGGTAAGAAATGCTTTTTGTTTTAATGGTAAGTCTGGAGTCTGGAATTAACTATGCCAAATGAGGTTGCATATGGAGGTCTGAGTTAATTTCTGTTTAATAGAAATAAATACAGGTGACTGTCCCTCAGGAAAACAGGGTCTGCAAGGTCATTTGGCTTGCTGAGCCGTGTGGATGTTTCTGTGCCAAGCCTAAATGGTGGGCACAGAGAAGTTTCAGAAGGGCATTTGGAATTTTTATGTGTGCAGATCAGATAGCCTAAACCAAAATGTCTTGAGAAATGAAAGTCATATAAAGGAATGGAGAGTGTGGAAGGATGTCCCTGCGCCTCTTCAAGTTGAAGTGTTGTGTCACAGCTGTGCTCTTATGGCCAAAACCGGGCTGCTGTTTAAACCATATGAGGGTGTTTTGGGATGAGCCTGCTGAGTAACCCCTACAGCTTTGGCATTCCCTGTGACACAGGCTTAAATGCTCAGTGAGCACATGTGCACCTCCAGCCCATCCCTCTGCGGCAATGCCAAGCAGAGAAGGCCCCGTCCGCTGTCCTCTGCTGCCAGGACAGACAGGGCTGGACACAGCCAGAGCTCATGAGCTGGGCTGTCCTGCAGGACACAAGTGGATGCCAGCAACAAGGTCCCTCTGGCAACTTCCACATTAGAGCATTCCTTGGACAGCTGTGGCAAAACCAAGGTACCCCACACTAGGTCCTGTACAGGCACAAAGAATGTGGGTGTGTTTTAACACTTGCCTACAGAACAGATCCCAGATCTGGAGCTGCAAAGCTTTGGGCTTCTAACCCCAGCCTAACCCAGGAAGTCCCAGCCAAAAGAACAGCCATTACTAAAGGGACTCAGGATAGTGCTCCTGAAATGAGGCTGCTTTTTGTGCAAGTTCAGTGACCAATAACATGACTTTGGTGGATGAATTATGTCTTGACACTGGTCCAGGTAAAGCAGCACAGATGACAGATAGTTTGGCAGAAGGGGTACAGTTACCATATGAAAGGATATCTATAACATATGGGCATCAGTATATATTTGTGGATTAATGCATAGCTATTTTCCTGAAAAATAGGTTTTTAAATTGTCCTTTCTGCTTAAAATGTCAATGAAGATTTAATTATAAACCCAAACATACCTAATATATATGTAAGAGAGATCCTGGGGAAAAAATGTTAGAGGACACAGGAAGAAATTAAAGCCAAAACTTGTCAGTCTAATCATTAACTACAATGGATCAGTGCCAGTTTACACCACCTGAGAATTTGGCCAATAATATCTATTTAGCACACACTGTCCTACATCTCTTGTGGTATTTATTTTTAGTCATTAGGATACCTCTGGCAAAATAAGCTCCTGCTTTATTCCAGGGGCAAGTCTTAAATAAACTTTAATGCTTAATGTCCTTTTTTCAGTTTTCTTCTATTTGTGTATGTAGAACAATCCAGCTATACACAGTAGTCTTGAAACTCAGTATTTTCATGGGTTATAGATTTTCTTATATATTTATAGTCTAATTATATCACTAGTTTTGTAAACTTGTACTTCTTAGGTAAGATATTCCAGAAATCAAAATAGTCAACATTAAACACCACAAGTACAGCTGCAGTTTTAAATATTTTATAATCCAATCAAATTGTTTGAGTAGTAATGCATTTAAATGTTGTTATGGAATCCCCTCTAGACTTTTTAAAATGGTTACTCTGTTCTTGGCTTTGCTATTTATGAAATTCATATGGGATGACATTTTTAATAATAGAGCATTTGACTTACAGAGCAGCAATTCCTGGAGTGTCTCAGTATAATCTATAATTTTCTGACTGAACTTTCAGAGGGACACAAACACATATCACACTTTTATTAATGAACATATACATCTGTTGATGTTGCCATAATTGAAATGACCTTAAGTGAGAAGACCTACATAAGTCATTTAGCATTTTTTATGATGCTTGGGTGAAGATGCTGTATAGATGCAGCTTTGGGATGCCAAAGCAGGAGTACAAAAGCTGTGCTAAAATGATGAGGGGAGATTTAATTTGGAAAAAGGCACAAAGTAAAGCACAACCCACGTATAATTAGGCAACATCCAGTACTACAGAGTTGGGCAGAAGAAAGCTGTCGGGGAGTCTAAATTACCTCTCCTCCCTAGAGAGGATGGCACTGTCAGGTCAGGGCCGTGCTAAATGCTGGGTAACAGGAGGGTATTTGATTGCAGCTGCTTTCACTGTACAGAGGTTGTGGATAAACTGAGGACATCATTTCTGAGAGGCAAAAGTTCCTTGACCTCCTCGAGCACAAGTGTGTGTCAGAAGGGCATTTATAAAGCAACAGCCAGAGCTTTGGAAAGGGAAAAACAACCAAACAAAATGGCAAGCACCCGCTCCTTTGCAGTTCATCTTGGTCTCTCTTCCACTCAAAGGCATGGACAAAAGCCAATCAAATTCTGCCAAACTGGGGCAGAAAGTTGTGAAAAGACTGGTGGGAGTCAGGACTCCTCTGGGCCCTTGCCAGCAGTGCCCAGTTTGCCAGGCACACTGTGCTGGTGACAGGAGGGAAGGCAGGATCCAGGCAGGGAGCCTTCAGTCTCCCCTGCTCTGTGCCTGGAAAACCTGTGGTTTCAGGCAGCTTCCCCTTCCCCAGAGGTTGTGAATTGCCCTTGCTGTGCTCTCACAGGCTGCCCTGTGCTGGTCCCCACCAGGGCTGCAGAAAGCTGTGGTTTCAGGCAGGGGTGCTGATGGCAGCTTCTCCTTCCCTACAGGCTGTGAATTGCCCTTGCTGTGCTCTCACAGGCTGTGCTGTGCCAGTCCCCCCCAGGGCTGCAGTGATCCCAGGCCAGCCCTATGGCTGGATCCAAAACATTCACACAAACCTCCAGGAGGAACATCCTGAGATCCACTGAAATCTAGACAGCGTTCCCAGGGTGGCCTTGTTTTGTTTCTGCCCTTTCTTGAGAATTCTTCATCTACTTAAATGCATGGAATAATTTTCTAATGATTATGGACAAGCCAGATGCTCACATGGTAAAAATCAGCAAATGTAGCTGCATGGGCTTCAGAAGTACAAGTTAAGATAGTGCTGCTGATGGTTTTCATTTCCTCTGTGGGAGAATTTGACTTGGAGCTTAGACTAGAAGAACTTCCAAGAAAGAGCCTACAGGTGAAGGGATAGATTCTGCTCCCCTCTGAGTTGTAATTCTTGCTACATGAAAGCTCTGGAGCTACTCCAGGTTAACTTGACTGAAAATAAGCCTGGAATCAGGCCCCGTGGTGCTTGACTTACCTCAGACTGTTATTAATTTGAGGAGAGAAAATGAATTCTTGTTAAGGGGAAATAAGCAATCTTTATTAATAACAATTAGAGAGGGAAGACATTAGTTTTGATATATTGGCTTAATTTGGTAAGTAGATCAGTAAAAACCAAATTAATAATTTTACAAACTAGTAAACATTTTCTGTAGTTTAACACTAATTGTGTCAAAATGTTTCCTTAAAACTGTGGCTGCTCCCACTGCAGCAGCTACCCCAGGGCTGAGGATTTCTGCTCAGTGTCAGGCTTAGGCTGTGTGTGCCCACCTGGGTCTCTTTCCTGCCATTAAGCCCCACCTCTGAACTACCAATGGAATTCATGGCTAAAAGGGAGTGGTCACACCCTCACCACCATCCCTTCCAGAAGGATCTCTCCCCTGTTCTTCTTTCCCAGCTAATCCTACCCTAATCCTGCTCTGGAGTTTTGGTGGCATCACAGCACAGGGGAAGGAATGGCTTCCATCCAAATGACTGTTTGACACAAGCTAAGTGGAAAAACCACCAGTATCAAATTTCACCAGAAGCATTCCACTGATGTCCCAGGATTATTGTGTTCTTCAGAGTCAGAAGGATTGTATGTAATTCTACATGTAATGTTCTTTGAACATATGGTTCATAACATAAAAATCCCTTCATTTTAATTGACACAATAGGCTGGAATGGCTTTTTTTCCCTTGCCAAAGTACTTGTTATGGTCTGTATCACCTATAATGTGCATTCTGGAAAGCTCCTA
Organism: Anomalospiza imberbis; assembly: GCF_031753505.1. NCBI lineage: Eukaryota > Metazoa > Chordata > Aves > Passeriformes > Viduidae > Anomalospiza > Anomalospiza imberbis. The sequence continues at coordinate 103,885,896 of NC_089683.1, forward strand.
ACTAGGTATTTGGATGCTGGAATGCAAAAGATTGCTATTTATGGGACCATGAGACCACCTAGTGGGTCAATGATTTGCATTTTAAAAGTTCATTAATATGTACTAAGATCAGAATAATGCCAGTGTTTCATCAGACCAACCTTCATCACATTCTAGTAATAAATATATTTTAAAAACATCTTTTATTATAAAACAGAGGAGTATACATATGTCTATTTTGTGACCCTCAAGTTGCTCTAATTGAAAATTTAAAGGACACCGGGTAAAGCATTTTTCTCCCAACAGTGGATAAAATGATCTTTTCCTTCAGTTGTTTTTAAGAATCCACTAGAGGCTTGAAAGTGAAATCTATTTTTTTATCTATTCCCTTTTTCTTCCTTCATGGACACATATTGCTTTGCCACTGTACGGCTGCTTATGAACACTCGTCTGCCTGGCATTGATTTTTTTTCTTATTTAGGAATAGCACTACTGTGTATTTGTTTAGGAGAAAATGCACACATATAGAATTATGTGGGTTTTCACACATTTCACAGAGAAATATAAACTTTCTTCTGACAGCTGTGTAGCAACCCTGTGCTCTGCATCCCATCCAGATTACACATTGAACAGTTTTACATCTCTGCACCTATCTTCAGTTGAAGTAGCCTTTATTAAGCATAATCAGAAACACCTTTTCCTCTCAGCCCTGTGTTCATTCTGATCCATATTCTTTTCTGTTTTGCAGATAAAATTCAGACTAATAACAATAATAATAATAATTCATCTGACAGAAGTATTATGTTTTGATTTTTTGTGTGTCTTTTTCAGAACCACAGCATGGAGGAATTTACTTTAGACTCCCTTTCATTAAAGTTTAATCACAAAGGCATATACAGAGTTAGGTGAATACCTGCATGACTTGTCTGAAATATAGGTTAATTAAGCAAGCTAAATATACTTTAGAGAACAGAACAATAGAGCCAACCGTTCTGCAATTGAATTCAGACTACAAGACAAAAGTGATCATCGCAGCATTTGGAGCGAGTTTCCCCAGCCTGCTCGAACTTTATACAACAGCATAGACTAGCGGCAGGAGGAAAGATTGTAACCAGGGCGCCCTTGCAGAGTGTCTGCGCGGCTGGGACCGCTCAGACCTGAGCTCCGGCCACAGCCCGGTAACCTGGAACTCTTAAACAGCTCCCTTAGGGTTTTGTTAAATCCCAGTGTAAGTGGTAACTACCTCCATTATCTACCGCGACTTGCTGTTAACTAGGTTAAAAAAAGATAGCTCAGCTAGTGAATAATTAACGTGGCAGCACTTACAGAAACTCAAATTAAAAAGGAGGTAGTGGCACTTCCTCTCCTTTTGTTTGATCATGGAGCAGTTATCTTCAACATATTCTTTTTTTTTTTTTTTTAACAGTTTGGTGTTTTCTTGACTATATTGGTGTAGCTTTTGCTTTGTGGGATGTGAGATCTGAGGCGGAGAGCTGACAGTAAACATTTTATTCCTTAGTTCAGTTGAATTTTATTTACTTCCACTCATTTTGATTTCTTGGTGGGTTCACTTTGTCAGTGCCCTCAAACCCCCAGGATAAACAGATGAACAGAGAGGGCATTTGCCTGGTGGGAATGGGACTGGCTGCCTCTTCTCTAGCTCAGAAGGTTGATGCTATTTACCTGTGTTTAATTCAGTGGATTTTCTTTTAAATATCTGCCTAGGAACCAACTCTGCAGGCCAGCAAAGAAACAAAACTCCCACTGATTTCAAGAGGGAAGTTGCTCAGTGCCTGAATGCAGCATTTGGCCACAGAAGCTGTAACAAAAGCTTTGTTATCCGTAGTGCAGGAGATCCCAGTCAGATTCCCCCTGGAAATAAAGCAAGACCACATGTAGGAGGCAGTCTCCTTAGCACCCTCTTTTGTAAAAGTCAGCATTCTGGACTTTGGCATTCTGCTTCCCCAGTCCTGTCTACCTTGTACAGTCATTCACACTTCCACAGAGTGGATGTAAAATGTGAAGGAAAACTGACAGTCATTTCCCACACCTTTTCTGCTGTTACTGATGACTAAATGAGGTGCAAAACAATGAAAAACCTCAGTGTCAGAAGAGACAAACTTGTCAGATCAAATCACCCTAGGACAGATTCTGAGCAAACCTGCTGGACTTTCCTCCTGCTCCTTGGGTAAACCAGTCTCACACAAAGCCCTGATGTCATTACCTGATCCATCTCTGGACTTCAGAAGAATTAATTCATTCTGGCCATTAGTAAAATGTGGCATGTCCTTAGTCTGACCTGAGATGAAGTGATGTCCCTCCAAAGCAGGGAGCTGTGAGAACACTGCTTGTGTGGCACAGGGCACAGCTGAGCTCTGCTGGCCCTGGGAATGGCCAGTCATGTTGCTGGAACTGGGAGTGGATGGGTGGTACAGATAAATGTATTTACAGCTCTAAACTGTCTCCAGATTTAACAGCTTGGGCTCTGTCTGGTGCAGTTCAGCAAGTGTTTCACATTGGTTTCATTTTGTTGGGTTTTTTTCCTGCTAATAGGAGTAGAATCTGACTGCTTTAATTCAAAGGACTGTAACTGATTAGTGATAAATTAGGATCAACCGACAGAACTTCAATTTTTAGAAGTTTACTCTGAATTAAAACAATGGGAAATCTGGCCCAGAAGGTGGGTGGTTGGTCCTGCTAAGCTGTTGGTCTCAGCCTATTTAAGCTGTGCGGTCAAGACATTGAATTTTGGTCTCTGTGTGACCAGACTGTGCCAAAACAGGCAGTGGTGTCCACAATCTGACAGGGGGAAAAGCTGTATTTGCAAAGAGAACTAATAGGGAGCCTCTAAAATCTGGATCCCCCAGCAGGTCTGAGGGAGTTTATGGAATCCTAGAGCTGAGCTGCTGACTTTATTCCAGGAGTGGCCAAGCAGCGTCACTCTGCAAACTCAAACACTCAAAGCTCTGGGAGGCTGAAAGCTCCAGGGCACAGCCCAGATTGCAGAGAAAAGGAGATGTCCATGGTGGCTCATGCTGGGGTTCTTCCTCCAATGGGCAGGAGATACCCATTAGCTGATATCTGCCTAGCTTCTCTGCCAGTTCAGGGGGGTAGCATTGGCCTAAATACCTCTTTTGAACAGTCTAGAAGCTGCATGTCACAAAAGAGGCCATCCATGCTCCCTCCTCTCTATTTAGAGTGTCACAAGAAGTTTGAGAGAGATCTTTTCTCATAATTTGCTTTTTTTAGCCACTCTGATGCTTTGGGATATGCATTTTTCACACTCTGTAAATGTTGTTTGCAGAACATAAATTTATGGAAAAGAATTTATTTAAAGTAAATAAGAGTTCTGTACTTACATGATCAAATACATTTATGTGAGTGTAGTATTCTTTCCTCCAAAAACCTCATCACAATTTGAAAGGTAACTCAGGAAAAAAAAAAAAAAAAAAAAAAGTAGAACCTTCTGAATTACAAAGAGAGAAAGAGGGTGAAGAAAATTGAGGGCAGAAGGACCACACAGCCAGGCATTCTGCCATTTGCTATTGCCAGAACTGGCCTGTGACTTTGGATTATATGAGATACTTGAATGGAAGACAAAAAATTGTGTTTGACTACTTAAGGATGGCATTAAAGTGAGATTTGCAGCAAACCTTTTGATTAAGCTAACATTTTCCCTCCTAGTGTCAGGAACCTTGTCAAAGTTTAGCTGCCTGTGCTGAGCACTGCTGGCTGTGCCACGGCACAGCTGCGTAACCTTGGACTTGAGTGATGTGGAAGGAGCCACGTGAAAGTCGCTGTGGGGGCTGCCTGCTCTGGGCTCAGGAGCTGCTTTAAGCTCAGGCCTTGCAGGTGAGCCTGTGCTTGGCTGTTTCTGGTCCCTGACCTGCTGGCTTCCCTTCTGGGTGCACGTGAGCGTTTCTCCGGGAGCTGTCTCAATCACTAAGCTGGTCACTGTCACAGGACCATTTTGGGTGCTGGGAGGCTGCCTTTGGGAGCAGCCCACCCTTGCTTCTCCCTGGCACTCAGATCCTTTGGTGCTGGGAATCCTTACCTGTGCTAACAGCATTTTGACTGTCACTTGCTGCAGGGACAAGGCTATGGAATTACTAATAAGTTCCTAAGAAATTCCTTCCTGAGACAGAGCAGCAGCCCCTCTATGCCCTGTGCCTGCAGTGCTGAGAGCAGGAGGGACCGGTGCTTCTGTTGCATGAAAAGTATTGAACCTGCCTCTGCCAAGTCTATGGGATGCAGACTCCTAGAAGGTGTCCTCAGGTATGCAGTTTGAGGATAAGAGTCTACTATTCTAAACTGAGGAGTACTGTGATCATGCCTAGAAAGAAAGAAGCAGCCAGAGGGGAAAAAAAAAAAAAAAACATGTAAAAATGTAGAAAGCAGAAGTAAGATAAGGACTGCAGGGTTCATGAAAGGTATATAGGAGAAAAAAATGTCTTATTTTCTGCCCTTGAATCTTTATTTCTGCTTCTTATCACTCCTAGTTTTGCACACTCTTTTTTCTTGCCTCTTCTATATCCTTCTCTTCTCTTGCTCCTTCCCTGGCATGATGTGATACACTGTAGCTTAAAATCTTGGCACTCTTTTGAACTGCCAAGTTTAAAATTCTTTGAGTGGCTTTGAGTGGTAATAGCTGAAATATTTCATTTTAGTGAGAGGTTAAAGCTAGGTCACCAGTTCCCAAGTACATTTTGAGAGAAAATTAAAAATACTAAGATTTGCTTATTTCTTAGCTCACCAACTTGAGCAAAACATGCGGAGTCAGTCTTTGGTGCACCTCTCAGAAGGGAAGTGCAGGAGGAAGGCAGCCAAGGGGGGCTTTTAGTGCCTATTTGCAACCCTCAGTTTCTAGGGCAGGGAGGCTTGGTTGGAACTTCTGTACTTTGGCATGAATTGCTTTTTTCGTGATACCAGTGTTGGGAAACAAGCTCGTTTTGTGTGTGTGTTTGGTTGTGAGGGATCCCCAGTGAATTCTGAACAGAGGAAGCACTGTGGTTTTGGGGTTTTTCCCTTCCTTTCACTGGCTGTGTGTGCCTCACGGGGTCTGGGAGGTGAGTGAAATCACCTAGACATTAATTCTTTCATCAGTCAGAAAAAATCATCCTGATGATGTAATTTTTTGTCAGGACCAAGGGTTTGTCCACAGTGGCTTATGGAATATGACCCTTTCTCCTCTTTTGGGGAATCTGGGGACAATCTTCTTATTTTAGAACAGCTTTCCATAGTTTGAAGGAAGAGAATGATTATAAAGGTCTCCTAGTCAGTAGCTTGTGTCAGTGCAGCTTAGCAGAAATTTCAGGGTGGGGTTTTTTGCTTTCTTTACTTATTTCCTTTCCTTTACTTATTTACCCACCCATGTCTTTAAGTCAATTCATTTTCTCACTATTCAGATGTCAGCCAGGGAGTCACAAATCAATATCTGACCACGTAATTTTTTTGGTGTAGGAAATGAGGCATGTTTAGGGGGTTACAGGATAAGAATGACAGAAAAGGGCACATTTTGAAGTGAAGTTAACGCTCTGGAACTGGACAGATTGACATCAATCAATAGAGCACAAGGAGCTGCTCAACGGCTGTTGCTTAAGCCTCTTCTAGAATGACCATTTCCAGGGGAAGGTCATTCAGTTTCTGTGCTGTTGTGTGTCCCAGTCCTGCCTCATGATACATGCAAACACTTCCCTAAGCAACTTCTCTGCTTCTCAAATTAACTATTAATGAAATGGCTATTGGATTACATTGGTATTTATTACCGCTGTGCTTCCCAGTTACTAGAATCTTGGAAATGATCCTTTCCATACTATCATCCAAGTCATTACTGTGAATAATTAGAAAGCTGGGCTGTACCCTACTGGTAACCTCTTTCCACCTTGAAATAATCCCATTTACTTCCACTGTTTGTTTCTTGCCCTTCAGCCAATTTTCAGTCGGTGTAGGCTGCCAGTTTCCTTCCTATTGTGTGAGTCTGCACCTTAGGCGCTAGTCTCCCATATGGAAATGTTTTCAGAAAATAGGAACTACATTTCTTGTAGCCAGTCTCCCTTTAATCATTCCCTGTTACACTCTCATGCTAATATATTCAACATTCCTTTCCTTTCCCTTGTTGGAAACATTTGCCAAACTGTTTCATTGCTGGGTCCCTTTTCGGAGGGCTTGAATTGTCTCTCCATCTTTACCTTCCCATCTTGCTTGCAAATCACATCCCTGAATAGGGATTCTAAGGCCTTTCTGAAATTGTCCCTGGGCAGGGAACCCTCAGGATAGCTGTGAGAATTTAATGGGGAAAGGATGAGGTCTCTGGTCTCCATCTTGGTTTAAATCTCTGAAGGAGCACTAGTGTTGCACCACCGGCATTTTTGTGGCATAAATGGGGGGATTTTGATTGTACAGGAAATTTAATTAGATTTAATGCTAATTAAATTCATTTTTTTTCATTTTAACACGTTCACAAATATTATTGCATCTCGTTAGATTTCATTCTTCTATCCATACCGAACAATATTCAGTGGTAGTTTCAGATTACAATAAGTTCATTATGAAGATAAGGTGGAATTAGTGTAGGAAGCTCAGCTGGTTGAAGGGGTCTGTGCTTTAATTACTGCAGAGGGTGTGCATATTAATTACAACACAAGTGATATTTACTGTACCTCAGGAACATATGACAGGGTAAAGATACTGACAGCACCAGCTAATAAACTCAGTATGATAATGAGGAGAAAAGACCATAAAAATAGAAGGAAATAAAATTATTCATAAAGTATATTGATCCCAAAGTAAAGACATTAAGCTCTGATGAAGGGCAACAAAAGGGAAGCTCCTCACTTTATCAAACAAATAACCAAAGTAGAGAAATGTTAGCAGAGAGACAGATTGTCATTATCCTGGTCATGTGGCCACGCTCTAGAGACTACATGTGAGCAGTACAATATAAGATTTTTCTTTTAATAAATCAGCAGAAAGCCAAGCCTTTACTTGCAGCATATCAGGTCGCAGTGGTTTTGATGAGCTGGTGGGCTGGCCACGTTGCAAGGTGATGTTTGAAGAGGAGGGATGGGAACAGACCGTTCTTTGGCTGAGGAGCCATCAGCAGCTCCACAAAGAAATAACATGGCTAATTACTTTGGGCTGTGCTAATTGCTGCTGCGTTTCCGCAGGTTTGTTCTAATTCTAATGTTCAAGCAGTTGTGTTAAATCATTTCTGAGCCACCTTACAGGAAGCCTCCCTTTCAACTGGCATTTAAGCAGATACCAAGCATGAAATGCAGTGGAAGGATCTGTTGCACATCTCCCAGCTATGGGGTCAATCCCTTGGTATGAAGTCCAGCTCCCCTGGCTGGACCTGTTAGAGCTCTGTATTTCCCTGCTGGCATTTATACCTTGTTTGCTACTTGGCAGCAGCTCACAGAGAAATGCATCAGGGGTGACCTGTTTGGATGACAAACCCTCAGGGGAGATAGGATGGAATCAGCCTGTTGTTTCTTAGCTTCCTTGGTAGTAGTTGCACACCCCCCCTAGGACTTGTGCCAGGACAATACTGTTCATCTGTCTCCTCTTTAGAAAAAAACCAAGGCTGTGCAAGTGAGTTGGGGGGGAAAAAAAGAAAGTACATAATTTCTTCCAGATGTAAATAATATCTTCCTTGACTTTTCAAACTAAAATGGGAAGGAAGAACCTCATCTTTTGTGTGTAGCTACTGCACATGCTGATAACTCTGATGTAATTATTTTGTAATCATTCACTGGTTATTTCAAAAGATTTTGCCCAAATAAAATAGACAGGAGCAGTTCAGTCCTTAGTGCCGGACAGCCTAGGTCAGCATCTGAATAAGACAGGAGCCACAGAGTGTGAGGAAGTTTTAGTACATATAGCTCTTTTCACTCTAACCATTGTGCTCCAGTGTGTTTTCCTGTAAGGAATTGTTGCAGGTTGGGTGACAGGAGGTGAAGCTGGCAAGCAAAGCCATCCTTGCTCCAGCCTTCATCTCTGAAGACGTGTGTTCAATCCCATTTACTGAGAGCTGCACACGTCCCAGCTGTGTCATCACAGCCTTGGTAGGTGTGTGTTACCTGTCACAGAGCTCTTCAGCCTGGGCACATGTGTCAGTCTTGGCTTAATAAAGACACCTGCCTTGAAACAGCCCCTCCTGGTCAGGATCTCTGGACTCCACTGAAGACTGAAGTATATCCCCATTTCATTCAAATGATCCTTCCACTTGTTGGAGCACTGGTTGGCTTTTTTTGTTTTGTTTCTTCTTTCCATCCTACAATTAAGAATCAACATTTTTTCCCCTCTTAATTCTTGACAGGTCAAGGAAATTACGTAACACTTATATTTTTGATACACTGGTTAGCATTAAATCCAACAGAACAAATGAAAATCTCTATTGTCAGTGGTATTGCCATAGTGCCCCTATGCTGAATGTTTCTTTCCATCTTGTGTAGAAGTTTAATTTACTGACTAGTGTGAAAGATCCTAAATTTCCCACCCTGTCTGTTGTTTGTTCTGTATTAATTTAGCTTTCTTTGTGGTTATCCCCCGACTGGTACACTGTAAAGACATAAATTACAACTTTTTAACTGTTTTTTTTTAAAGTCATATACTGGTTTAATGCATTAGGCAAGCTCAACTGCACTTTAAATATCTAAGGCACTTGAATCTATAAAACAGATTGAAAGTACTGCAAGAGCAGTTGGTATCTTGACATTTCAGGTGCTTTTATCTAGAGCCAGGAAGCTCAAGAATATACAAACCAGAAAAAATGATAACAAAAGTATATGACCAGTTTCAAAACTTCAAAAAGGTCTGGTTTGTGTCTGATAAAGTTTTGGATGGTTTGGGCTTTATTTTCTTTAAGTGAATTTGCCTACCCCTGGTTGTAATTCAGTGAGTAAAAGACTAATGTCTTTCCAGTGGCCTCTGGGAAATGTGTTAATGCTCTTGGTTCCTGCCCAACTTTGGGAGCAGTAAGACCCCTGCTACTCTGGGCACTTGTGCTCCTGTGTTTGACAGAAGGACTGAGGTTTCCTTTACTCTCCCACCCTCAGAGATTGTCTATCCAGGATTAGGACTGAAGCAGATTTGAGGACATTGGGGAAGCATATGTTCTTTCTGTTCATGCTTCACATATCTTTAAATTTCACAGTTTCTGGGCTCTGATTCAGTGTCTTTCAGTGATGCATTTATCAACAGATTTTTAAAAGAGGAAAAAAATACAGAAAAGTTAACCTCTATCCTTAGTTCATTGTGCAGTTGTTACTCGTGAGGAACAACAAGGAATAAAAAGCAAGACAGTGATGTCTTGATGTTTTTGATGAGATGAACATGCAGAATTGCTGATCTAAATGCTGATAATTAAGGACTGATTGGAAAAATTTCATTAAAACCAGAATTTTAAACCTCTCCTTTTGTATCTCACTGTAAATTTATTGTCTTTGCTGGAGACAGTCTTCACTTAACCCTTTTGGATGATTTAGCCTGTGAAGTCACGCACATGTTAAGTAAAGGCACTTACAGTGCAAACATTTAGGTGCTTCCCTAAATCATAGTCTTAACCTAGGAGAGATTTTAAGATAAACTTGTGTGTTCAGTTGGCTTCAAGCTGAGCAGTGGGCTGGCCTGTGTTCATGTGTCAGGGCTGGGAATAAGCTCAGTTTTGGCCATGTAGAACATAACAGTATTTCCAGGATCAGAAGGAACTGGGATTAGTGCAACAGTCAGCTCAGGTTTATTCTAGAGGGCTTGCAAAGTAGGGCACAAAAAGGTGTTAGTGCATTCATCATGTTTAGTCTTTCAAGGTCTTTTACAGGGTGCTGTATAAAGACCTCATCAATAATTGGAATCACTTCAGAGTAGATCCTGCTCCAAGTAAGACCTGTTGAAAGGGAGGAACCCAAGCACAAGAATAAACTGGCCTAAACTGGCCTTCCTTGAATCTTTTGCCATTCTCTCCTCCTGTGCAAGACCCCACTATTACTTTCTGTGGGAGTTGACATGATGCTAAATAATTTTGGCTAATCAGTGTTCCATAATATTGCGAGGAATTCCAGAGCTAACCCAACTGTGTACTTGGCAAATATAATGAAGTGGCCCACACTGAAATTTGGGTTCTTGGGTGTGCTTTTCCATTTTGAGTCATTGCTTACATAAGAGTTAATGAAGTCAGCTCAATCAAGAGGCTCTTTAGGATGGGGCTGGTTGTTATGCCGAAAGAAATAGAACACAATGTGAGGGTGGTCAAAGAGGCTAAATCACAAAGAAGAGAATATTTTAATGCCATATATGTATAAATCAATGGCATGTCCTTATCTTGAATTCATATTCACTTCTGCTCACCTTATCTCAAAGACATAACAGAAAAAGAAACGGTCCAGAGAAGGGCAAAGAAAATGAGTAGCACCCTCTGAAGAGCCTTTCATATAAAGCTACATTAAAAAGGGCAGGATTATTATTTAGTTTGGAAAGAGGAAGAGCAAGAGGAAATGTGGCAGAGGCATATAAAATAAAATAATGAAGGGCATAGATCAGGCCAGTTGGCTGCTTCTCACTACATTTGTCTGTAATAAAAGGAAAAGAGGGAACTCAAAATAGAACAACAACAGGCCAAAGAGTGATTCATTAGTGAGTGACAAAGTGCAGCACACAGTGCATGCCTTTAACATGTGGAACTCAGAGCTGCAGGATGAAATAAAGCCCAAATTATTTGCATTAGGAAAACCCAAAACAAATTTCCCTTTAATATTCTGATTGTGGGTTATATTCCTTGAACCAGGATTTAAGTAAGAGCTGCTGTTGCTCTTCATGCACATAAGGGATTTACTAGCTGGGATGGTGGGATACTTTTTTCTCTGATGTTTTGTATTGCCCAGTTTTGATACAGAACGAGGCAGGACAGGCTGGACACCTTTCCCTGCTGCAGTCACTATCAGTGGCTGTCAGAGACAGGAGCTGTATGTACAAGAATTATTCAATGACAATTCTGAAGTTACTGTCCAGTGACAATTTATCAGCTACTTCTTTTCTGTGCAAAGAAGCTCCACTTCTCTTTGGGGTCAGGATGCTTCTTGCAGTTTGTGTGCTTTGCTTTCTGTCTTTGGCCTTGTCAGAGTTTGGTAACTTGGTTGGGATAGTTACTTAATGCTTCCAGCATTTCCCTTCCTTATCTGCCTTCAGGATCCTGGTGGTTGTAGAATAAGGATCAATGTCCTACATGGGCTTTTAACAGCCTGATCATTATAAGACAAGCATGATCATTAAATTATCCTCACTTTATTAATGCACTTTATTAAATATCTTTTCCTGTATGTCTGGCAAATGCACTTGAGGTAAGTTAGGAACAATTCTGCTGAATAAATAAAAATATTACAGGTAAGTAACAGCAAAACATTAGTTAGGATATCCAGGGCACTCTGGAAAACAGACACACTCTATTGCACTTAAATATCATGTTCAGTCAATTGAGTTTCTGTTCTCCACTTACTTTTCATTTGTAAATAATGCAAAAATTTACCAGACTACCTTGCTGCAAAGAAACACTTTGGTTGGACTCAGTGCTTGCTTTTCTCTTAAATTCCCTCTTAGATGCATAAACAGAATATTGTGAAAATACTGAGAATCTTTCTTAGCCTCTTATTTGGTTAGTCGACAGTTACTTGTCAGCTTTCTGGCTTTCTTTATTTTTTTTTCAGAGAAAAGGCAGGATGTCTTTGTTGTTAGTAATGTATCTCTGATTTGTAAAATACAATTGTCTTTAAAGACATTTGAGTACACAGATACACAAACTTAGCTTCTACTGAAATGGAATGTAAGCACTTTCCTCCTAAGTGAATTTAGTGCTGAAGAGGACTGAGCAAAGTATGGAAAAAATCCTCACAAATATTTCTCATATGAAAACAGAACTGCAACTGAAATACACCATGACCTTGTCATGTTTGCTTTACCTGAACAATGAGAGGTCAAATCACATTAACACAGATCCTCACAAATACAGGATTTTATGCTTGTATTTCTGCATATTCACAGGGAAGGAAATTCCTCCTTGTGCTGAAGGGGTAGCAGCATTCAGGCATCACCCGTCACCCCTGCTGGCCCTACCCCAGATTATACAGCAGGTTTGTGCTGCATGTGTTTCACCCTACATGACCTACACAACCCAGCCCAAAGTGATATTTCTCCTTTTCCTGCAAGCTGTCTCCTTGCTGCCCGTGCCTTGCCAGGGATGCTCCATTGTTCACAGAGCTGGTGTTTGGCTCTTGTCTAGACCAATGTTCACTCATCACAATACCCCTGTCAACACCGTGCTCTGGATGTGTGAGCTGCACTGCATTACTGTTGTCAAATGGCTCTGCTGTCATGTAGTGTTTAAATGTAAAAGATATAGGTGACGAAGGGAAGCTGCAGATTTGTGCTGAAAATCTGGATTTTAAGTTGTCTGCGGCACACAAGTTGAAAAGCTGAGACAGTTTTACAATAAATGTAAGCAGTTAAGCAAGCTTGTAGCTATCAAGATGTGGATGTATGTTTTCCCCTCTGAAATGTGCCGCCTTTCAAGAACACAAGTGTGGCATTTAGGTGACACCATATTGCTCATCTGTGTGCCCTTTCCAGGGATGACTCTGCTTCTGTCTCCTCCTGTCTGCACACCCTGCAACTCTGAGGGTCTTCTATGACCCTGCCACGGGCTACAAGACCAAGGAGCTGCAGAGGAGTTGAAGCTGTGAGTGACAGAGGAAAAGATGCCAATGAATAAAATACTGTGCACTCTTTCACTTCCATCAGTTTCCTTTCAGATCTGTTTGGGGTATTTTTCCTATGTGCTAGAAGCGCTTTATTTTTTATGAATTTCCCCTGGTGCTACTTGCCTACCTGCTTCTAGCTTATTTTCTGGTTTGGTCCAATATTCATTCATGTTCATGGTCTCCTCCCAGACTACGTTATGGGTGAACTTTCTAAAATCCAATTTTTGAGAATAATTCTGAGTTACTGACTAAATCAGAAACAACAATAACAAAAAAGTCAGAAATAAGAGGAAAAGCTGCTTTCCTTCCTCTTTCTCTGTTACACCTCAGAGGGTACTGGTGTCAGAAGATATTGGGGTTTTTTTGTTGCCCTAAATTGGAGCACAGACCCTGGCCACATTCAGAGAAGTCAATATCTCTTGGTCCATGTAGTTCTTGGCAGATTTAACTGCAAATGCAGCTTGATTGAAAACCAGGTAAAGTTCCTTGTGTGGACACTGCCTGTCTGTCTGTGGGTGTCTGTATTCCTTCAGAAAATACTACCTTTCCTTATAAAAAAGACCCCCAAACCAAAAACCCCAAAACAAAAAAGCATTGAACAACCCCCCCACACCCCATTTGCAATTAGTCATTACCTACTGTTGCTTGCAATTTGTTGGCAGATCAAGCTACAATCTGTTGCACTATGACAGATCAATTTCTGCAATTCATTACAGAACTGAGCCAAAACAAAATAACTTTTTCTCTCCTTCCCCCCCTTCCCCTACCCGTAGTGCTGCAGCCTCTGGTTAGCTGAGATCCTTGGACATTTTTTGGAAAGGAGCAGATGGAAGGCAAAAGAGGGATGGGAAAAATGAGCCTTGCTCACTGCAATGCCCTTAATGTGTGTGTGAATGTGAGATCAGTCCCCATCCCTGGAGCAAGCTCCTGTGCAGTCCTGAAGGAACATTTCAGTCCCTGAATCTTTTACAAAATACATTGCTCAGACTTGTCCTTACACTGTAACCATTACAGCCTGCCAAAGATTTGCCAAAGTCAGGGGTGGGACTGCTGTTTTGTGGGAGCTGCCTTTCAGCTTTCCTTTGCTTAGGAGGGTGGCAGGGGCCTGACAGTTTTTTTTCTCTTAGGAAACTGTAGTCACCCTTGCATTACCTCAAGAATGCTTAATTAAATAGCACTAATGGTTATGACACGAAAACTAGGAAAGAAGATTTTTTTTTTCTGATTACATTTTTTAGCTTTTGTCACCTGACTTGGTAAGTCCAGCTTCAGTGGAAAAGTAGCACAGTGACATTTTCAAAACACACAGTCCCTTGAGCCTGGAAGCTAACCCAGACAAGAAAGCTCAGCTTGATTCCAACACTGCTTTGTGATGTGTACTCCTCTTTTTCAAGAGCTGGGCTGCAACAGCTGCTAAATCCAGAGGAAGGGGGGGAAAGGTTGCTGTTATACGGAGTTTAGTTGTACAAAAATCAGATGTTTTCATGTATTTATAAATGAACACACTTGGCATTCCAGGGCATCCTGTGCTTGTTGCTTGTGCTACCTTCACTAGTTTTGCATAGTGAGGAGCAGCCACCAGATTATTTGCTCTCCTTTTTCCTCAAAACCCTGAAGCACTCAAACCTGTTGATGCTTAGAGCCATCAGATCCTGCGGGGCTCACTCAGCAGATATGGGACAGCTTCTTGCAGGAAGCCCTCAGCTTCCCAAAGAAGGGAGGAAAACCAGCCAACCTTCTGTGTTAGAAAATCCCATCCTTTGTGGGGCAAGGTTTGTGGAAGTGTGGACACATTAGCATCTGAATAGAGCAGGCAGCTTTTGGAACAAGTGCAGGGAGCTGAGGATAACAAATTCCCTTGGGATTACTGCCAGAGATGGGGACAGCTGGGAAGTCAAGGAGGGTCACTATAGCAATACCTGGTCACTGGCTGCTTCTTGCCAGTCTTGTCCCACTTGTGACTCCAGTCCCCCATGAAAATTTGCTTTCCCCAGGTATTTCAGTCTTTGAATACAATGACACACAGGTAGGGGTGCTGAACCAGAACAGAGAGAGAGGAGTCTCCTCTCTCAACAGGCTAGAAAACCCCCTCATCTTCCCCAAATCTTTTGCTTCAAACATGCATCGACACACATTTTGCCCAGCAAGTTATCCAGAAAACTTCAGGATCCTTAAAAGTCCACTTTTTTATTCCTAATATTTCTGCAGATCTTTTTGATGAAAAAATTTTGAAGCTGGTATTTGTGGCAAATAATATCAAGATTCTGACTGTAGTCTCTAACACAGACATTGAGATGATGACAGACTGTTTTTGTGCACCTTTAATCCCAGCTGAGACAGGGACTTTTTATTATATTTTTAGGAGTAATATAAGATATTATAATTGTGCTCTTGCCCTTTAAGGAAGCTGTACTCAGAAAGTGCCTATGCATATTGAAGAGTTGTATGGATTTCAACATATTATTGTGTTTATCATCATTTAACAGTGCTGTTCTGGTAATGAAGCTGAACTTCTGAATTCCAAAACTGAGCCGAAAATTCTGAAATCTGAAATGCACTCCATAGAAACTGTCTTGGATATGTGCAGAAATTCAGAGATACAGATGGGAACTGAGGCTTTATCAAATTATTTGGCTTTCATTAGAGCTGAATAAATAGTAACACATGAAACCTAATTCTATCCAATTTCTTTGTTCTGGTAAATTACTACCTACGTCTGTAGCTTTTCTAGTTCCTGTGTTCCTAGAGCGGCAAGTGCTTTTTCCCTTCGGACCACTTTGTTTAAGGACTTAACCCCTCTATTCCCCGTTTCCCTCCCCTCAACAAAACACAGACATTTCAAAAGAAGTACATTTGGAAACAAGTATTTTTTGAATCAGCTTGGAGTACAACTCCAGGACAAATTGTCTTTTTGGGGTTTCTATACTTTTGGCATCCTTCACTTCCTGTAGCACACTGGTAAAAGGAAGGTGTCTTTTCATTTGAACAGAACAGTTGTAGCATGATATGGAATATTCCCAGCATTTCCATAACAGGCCAGGCATTAATATTTGCATACTGGTTGCTGATGTGCAGGTGAACCCCAGGCCTTGCCTGTCAGTCCCGAGGGGAATCAATTCCCTGCCCTGAAATGCCGGTGCTGCTCTGCAAAGAGCAGCCCCGGACACAGACAAACAACTACAGAAAATATCCCTAATGTTAAATACAGTATAAAGAATCTGTTTTTCCCCCTCTTATTATTCCTATTGTTTTACTTCCAGCCCTCTTGCTAGTGGCTGCCTTTGTGGCACTTCAGCTGTGATTAGATGGGCGGGCAGGCAGCTTCCTCTAGAGCTGAAGCCAGCTGGGGGAAAAGACTGGCAAAGCTTCAACTCCTCGTCTACCCAGTGCCTCCACGGCGGAGTTTATTATCTCCATAGCTCTGTGACATGCCCAGCCTGTGTGAGCCAGGGCTCAGAGCACGAGTCAATATTCAGAAGGCAGAGCTCCCTTATCACTGCTCTGGTGCTATCCTTATTTTGATGTAGTCATAACCTAAAAAACTGCCTAATAGCCAAGAGGCTGGGGGGAAGGGAGGAGGAGAAGCAGAGAGAGAGGGTCATCCACTTCTAATGCTGGAAACCCTGTGATAATCTGTTCCATGCATTCAAATGAAAATATGACTTCTTGGCAGAGAATAGCATTATAATGTAAAATCCCATATGCTGTTATACAGTATGTTGCAATCTGTTTTACTGCTGCCTCTATTCTAACGAGTGAATACTGCCAATAAAGCAATTGAAGATAACACTAATTGCTTATTTCTGTGATCCATAATTTTTATGACTGCCTTATAGCTCTTTAGTCAAATAGATGTTTTTTGGCCTCTCAGATCTAGAACTCATGTACTGTAGCAATTGAGGCTGAAAATCTGCATGCTGGCCTGAGAGGTTTTTCTAAGCTGATGAATAACGTGTGTGTGAGAGGGAAATAATTGAAAAGTGTTAAAGAAAATAGAAGTCTTAAATCAGTCATAACAGGTCATAACACTGGATTCCGTCGATATTTTTTAATATAAATTGGGCTGTTTCTCTATGCCTCTTGCTTCTCCAGGACTGTCTTTGCTGCAGAGTAATCAGACACTGGTTTTCAAAAATAAAACTCCCTTAAGCTTTTCAGAGCAGCAGTGGCTGCCTGGTGGTGTTCCA